>NW_027656462.1:0-88493 GCF_964235325.1 Thermobia domestica
GGAATATGTTACTGTGCCATTCAGAAGTACATACAGGGCATTCGTTAATATATGCACTTTCTTCACATTTTGAAAACCAAGTTAAACTTTCTGTACTACAAAGCTGAATTTTGCATCACCCTGTATATTTTTTACAAATCTAAACCAAATATGCTACCTGAATGTTCTACACATCATCATGGGAAACTAATGCACAAATTTCTACAAACTGCACTAAAAAATGAACGTAGTACCTGTTGCTTTAGAAGAAATAGTTAACCCTCTCACGGCTGATGAGACCACGTGACACTCGTTGTAACTGGAAAATGTATGGCTTCAACCACTAATTTCTTCATTTTCTTAAAAAATTTTCCTATTTGGTATATATATGTTGTGAGGCAACTATTCAACAATATAGCAATGTCATTCTACATATATATTATTTTTTTAATCATTGTTACTATATACTACATACTATTCGCCATATCTCCCAAACTTATTTACATATTTTGACGAAATAAAGCTAAAATTGAAGAGGAAACACCTCCATTTTGTCCTGTTGCGATAAGTGTCCTTTGGCCTTGAAGAAACGTTAAAATTCCTCTTATAACGTTTGTTTCTCTTTTTTAGTTTTTTCAAAATAAAACAGATTCGATTCCATTATATGTGGCTTTGACACACCATACTATGGTTAGCGAATGATAAAAGAGGAATATGTTACTGTATCATTCAGAAGTACATACAGGGCATTCGTTAATATATGCACTTTCTTCACATTTTGAAAACCAATTTATACTTTCTGTACTAAAATGCTGAATTTTGCATCACCCTGTATATTTTTTTCCAAATCTCAACCAAATATGCTAACTAAATGTTCTACACATCATCATGGGAAAATAAATGCACAAATTACTACAAATTGCACTAAAAAATGAACGTAGTACCTGCTGCTTTAGAAGAAATAGTTAACCCTCTCACGGCTGATGAGACCACGTGACACTCGTTGTAACTGGAAAATGTATGGCTTCAACCACTAATTTCTTCAATTATTTTAAAAAACTCTCCTATTTGGTACATATATGTTGTTAGGCAACTATTCAACAATATAGCATATGTCATTCTACATAAATATTATATTGTTATCCATTGTTACTATATACTACATACTATTCCCCATATCTCCCAAAGTTATTTACATATTTTGACGAAATAAAGCAAAAATTGAAGAGGAAACCCCTCCATTTTGTCCTGTTGCGATAAGTGTCCTTTGCCGTTGAAGAAACGTTAAAATTCCTCATATAACGTTTGTTTCTGTTTTTTAGTTTTTTCAAAATAAAACAGATTCGATTCCATTATATGTGGCTTTGACACACCATACTGTGGTTAACGAATGATAAAAGAGGAATATGTTACTGTGCCATTCAGAAGTACATACAGGGCATTCGTTAATATATGCACTTTCTTCACATTTTGAAAACCAAGTTAAACTTTCTGTACTACAAAGCTGAATTTTGCATCACCCTGTATATTTTTTACAAATCTCAACCAAATATGCTAACTAAATGTTCTACACATCATCATGGGAAACTAATGCACAAATTACTACAAACTGCACTAAAAAATGAACGTAGTACCTGTTGCTTTAGAAGAAATAGTTAACCCTCTCACGGCTGATGAGACCACGTGACACTCGTTGTAACTGGAAAATGTATGGCTTCAACCACTAATTTCTTCATTTTTTTAAAAAACTTTCCTACTTGGTATATATATGTTGTGAGGCAACTATTCAACAATATAGCATATGTCATTCTACATATATATTATTTTGTTAATCATTGTTACTATATACTACATACTATTCGCCATATCTCCCAAAGTTATTTACATATTTTGACGAAATAAAGCTAAAATTGAAGAGGAAATCCCTCCATTTTGTCCTGTTGCGATAAGGGTCCTTTGCCTTTGAAGAAACGTTAAAATTTCTCTTATAACGTTTGTTTCTGTTTTTTAGTTTTTTCAAAATAAAACAGATTCGATTCCATTATATGTGGGTTTGACACACCATACTGTGGTTAACGAATGATAAAAGAGGAATATGTTACTGTGCCATTCAGAAGTACATACAGGGCATTCGTTAATATATGCACTTTCTTCACATTTTGAAAACCAATTTATACTTTCTGTACTACAAAGCTGAATTTTTCATCACCCTGTAAATTTTTTCCAAATCTCAACCAAATATGCTAACTAAATGTTCTACACATCATCATGGGAAAATAAATGCCAAATTACTACAAATTGCACTAAAAAATGAACGTAGTACCTGTTTCTTTAGAAGAAATAGTTAACCCTCTCACGGCTGATGAGACCACGTGACACTCGTTGTAACTGGAAAATATATGGCTTCAACCACTAATTTCTTCAATTTTTTGTAAAAAACTCCCCTATTTGGTATATATGTTGTTAGGCAGCTATTCAACAATATAGCATATGTCATTCTATATACATATTATATAGTTAGCCATTGTTACTATATACTACATACTATTCGCCATATCTCCCAAAGTTATTTACATATTTTGACGAAAGAAAGCTAAAATTGAAAAGGAAACCCCTTCATTTTGTCCTGTTGCGATAAGTGTCCTTTGCCCTTGAAGAAACGTTAAAATTTCTCTTATAACGTTTGTTTCAGTTTTTAAGTTTTTTCAAAATAAAACAGATCCGATTCCATTATATGTGGCTTTGACACACCATACTATGGTTAACGAATGATAAAAGAGGAATATGTTACTGTGCCATTCAGAAGTACATACAGGGCATTCGTTAATATATGCAATTTCTTGACATTTTGAAAACCAAGTTAAACTTTCTGTACTACAAAGCTGAATTTTGCATCACGCTGTATATGTTTTCCAAATCTCAACGAAATATGCTAACTAAATGTTCTGCACATCAGCATGGGAAACTAATGCACAAATTACTACAAACTGCACTAAAAAATGAACGTAGTACCTGTTGCTTTAGAAGAAATAGTTAACCCTCTCACGGCTGATGAGACCACGTGACACAAGTTCTAACTGCAAAATGTATGGCTTCAACCACTAATTTCTTCAATTATTTTAAAAAGCTCTCATATTTGGTACATATATGTTGTTAGGCAACTATTCAACAATATAGCATATGTCATTCTACATAAATATTATATTGTTATCCATTGTTACTATATACTACATACTATTCGCCATATCTCCCAAAGTTATTTACATATTTTGACGAAATAAAGCTAAAATTGAAGAGGAAATCCCTCCATTTTGTCCTGTTGCGATAAGGGTCCTTTGCCTTTGAAGAAACGTTAAAATTCCTCTTAATACGTTTGTTTCTGTTTTTTAGTTTTTTCAAAATAAAACAGATTCGATTCCATTATATGTGGCTTTGACACACCATACTGTGGTTAACGAATGATAAAAGAGGAATATGTTACTGTGCCATTCAGAAGTACATACAGGGCATTCGTTAATATATGCACTTTCTTCACATTTTGAAAACCAATTTAAACTTTCTGTACTACAAAGCTGAATTTTGCATCACCCTGTATATTTTTTACAAATCTCAACCAAATATCCTAACTAAATGTTCTACACATCATCATGGGAAACTAATGCACAAATTACTACAAACTGCACTAAAGAATGAACGTAGTACCTGTTGCTTTAGGAGAAATAGTAACCCTCTCACGGCTGATGAGACCATGTGACACTCGTTGTAACTGGAAAATGTATGGCTTCAACCACTAATTTCTTCATTTTTTTAAAAAACTTTCCTACTTGGTATATATATGTTATGAGGCAACTATTCAACAATATAGCATATGTCATTCTACATATATATTATTTTGTTAATCATTGTTACTATATACTACATACTATTCGCCATATCTCCCAAAGTTATTTACATATTTTGACGAAATAAAGCTAAAGTTGAAGAGGAAATCCCTCCATTTTGTCCTTTTGCGATAAGTCTCCTTTGCCCTTGAAGAAACGTTAAAATTTCTCTTATAACGTTTGTTTCTGTTTTTTAGTTTTTTCAAAATAAAACAGATTCGATTCCATTATATGTGGGTTTGACACACCATACTGTGGTTAACGAATGATAAAAGAGGAATATGTTACTGTGCCATTCAGAAGTACATACAGGGCATTCGTTAATATATGCACTTTCTTCACATTTTGAAAACCAATTTATACTTTCTGTACTACAAAGCTGAATTTTTCATCACCCTGTAAATTTTTTCCAAATCTCAACCAAATATGCTAACTAAATGTTCTACACATCATCATGGGAAAATAAATGCACAAATTACTACAAATTGCACTAAAAAATGAACGTAGTACCTGTTTCTTTAGAAGAAATAGTTAACCCTCTCACGGCTGATGAGACCACGTGACACTCGTTGTAACTGGAAAATATATGGCTTCAACCACTAATTTCTTCAATTTTTTGTAAAAAACTCCCCTATTTGGTATATATGTTGTTAGGCAGCTATTCAACAATATAGCATATGTCATTCTATATACATATTATACAGTTAGCCGTTGTTACTATATACTACATACTATTCGCCATATCTCCCAAAGTTATTTACATATTTTGACGAAAGAAAGCTAAAATTGAAAAGGAAACCCCTCCATTTTGTCCTGTTGCGATAAGTGTCCTTTGCCCTTGAAGAAACGTTAAAATTTCTCTTATAACGTTTGTTTCAGTTTTTAAGTTTTTTCAAAATAAAACAGATCCGATTCCATTATATGTGGCTTTGACACACCATACTATGGTTAACGAATGATAAAAGAGGAATATGTTACTGTGCCATTCAGAAGTACATACAGGGCATTCGTTAATATATGCAATTTCTTCACATTTTGAAAACCAAGTTAAACTTTCTGTACTACAAAGCTGAATTTTGCATCACCCTGTATATTTTTTCCAAATCTCAACCAAATATGCTAACTAAATGTTCTACACATCATCATGGGAAACTAATGCACAAATTACTACAAACTGCACAAAAAAATGAACGTAGTACCTGTTGCTTTAGAAGAAATAGTTAACCCTCTCACGGCTGATGAGACCACGTGACACAAGTTCTAACTGCAAAATGTATGGCTTCAACCACTAATTTCTTCAATTTTTTAAAAAAAACTCTCCTATTTGGTAAATATATGTTGTTAGGCAACTATTCAACAATATAGCATATGTCATTCTACATATATATTATATTGTTATCCATTGTTACTATATACTACATACTATTCGCCATATCTCCCACAGTTATTTACATATTTTGACGAAATAAAGCTAAAATTGAAGAGGAAACACCTCCATTTTGTCCTGTTGCGATAAGTGTCCTTTGCCTTTGAAGAAACGTTAAAATTCCTCTTATAACGTTTGTTTCTCTTTTTTAGTTTTTTCAAAATAAAACAGATTCGATTCCATTATATGTGGCTTTGACACACCATACTGTGGTTAACGAATGATAAAAGAGGAATATGTTACTGTGCCATTCAGAAGTACATACAAGGCATTCGTTAATATATGCACTTTCTTCACATTTTGAAAACCAATTTAAACTTTCTGTACTACAAAGCTGAATTTTGCATCACCCTGTATATTTTTTACAAATCTCAACCAAATATCCTAACTAAATGTTCTACACATCATCATGGGAAACTAATGCACAAATTACTACAAACTGCACTAAAGAATGAACGTAGTACCTGTTGCTTTAGGAGAAATAGTAACCCTCTCACGGCTGATGAGACCATGTGACACTCGTTGTAACTGGAAAATGTATGGCTTCAACCACTAATTTCTTCATTTTTTTAAAAAACTTTCCTACTTGGTATATATATGTTATGAGGCAACTATTCAACAATATAGCATATGTCATTCTACATATATATTATTTTGTTAATCATTGTTACTATATACTACATACTATTCGCCATATCTCCCAAAGTTATTTACATATTTTGACGAAATAAAGCTAAAGTTGAAGAGGAAATCCCTCCATTTTGTCCTTTTGCGATAAGTCTCCTTTGCCCTTGAAGAAACGTTAAAATTTCTCTTATAACGTTTGTTTCTGTTTTTTAGTTTTTTCAAAATAAAACAGATTCGATTCCATTATATGTGGGTTTGACACACCATACTGTGGTTAACGAATGATAAAAGAGGAATATGTTACTGTGCCATTCAGAAGTACATACAGGGCATTCGTTAATATATGCACTTTCTTCACATTTTGAAAACCAATTTAAACTTTCTGTACTACAAAGCTGAATTTTGCATCACCCTGTATATTTTTTACAAATCTCAACCAAATATCCTAACTAAATGTTCTACACATCATCATGGGAAACTAATGCACAAATTACTACAAACTGCACTAAAGAATGAAGGTAGTACCTGTTGCTTTAGGAGAAATAGTAACCCTCTCACGGCTGATGAGACCATGTGACACTCGTTGTAACTGGAAAATGTATGGCTTCAACCACTAATTTCTTCATTTTTTTAAAAAACTTTCCTACTTGGTATATATATGTTATGAGGCAACTATTCAACAATATAGCATATGTCATTCTACATATATATTATTTTGTTAATCATTGTTACTATATACTACATACTATTCGCCATATCTCCCAAAGTTATTTACATATTTTGACGAAATAAAGCTAAAGTTGAAGAGGAAATCCCTCCATTTTGTCCTTTTGCGATAAGTCTCCTTTGCCCTTGAAGAAACGTTAAAATTTCTCTTATAACGTTTGTTTCTGTTTTTTAGTTTTTTCAAAATAAAACAGATTCGATTCCATTATATGTGGGTTTGACACACCATACTGTGGTTAACGAATGATAAAAGAGGAATATGTTACTGTGCCATTCAGAAGTACATACAGGGCATTCGTTAATATATGCACTTTCTTCACATTTTGAAAACCAATTTATACTTTCTGTACTACAAAGCTGAATTTTTCATCACCCTGTAAATTTTTTCCAAATCTCAACCAAATATGCTAACTAAATGTTCTACACATCATCATGGGAAAATAAATGCACAAATTACTACAAATTGCACTAAAAAATGAACGTAGTACCTGTTTCTTTAGAAGAAATAGTTAACCCTCTCACGGCTGATGAGACCACGTGACACTCGTTGTAACTGGAAAATATATGGCTTCAACCACTAATTTCTTCAATTTTTTGTAAAAAACTCCCCTATTTGGTATATATGTTGTTAGGCAGCTATTCAACAATATAGCATATGTCATTCTATATACATATTATACAGTTAGCCGTTGTTACTATATACTACATACTATTCGCCATATCTCCCAAAGTTATTTACATATTTTGACGAAAGAAAGCTAAAATTGAAAAGGAAACCCCTCCATTTTGTCCTGTTGCGATAAGTGTCCTTTGCCCTTGAAGAAACGTTAAAATTTCTCTTATAACGTTTGTTTCAGTTTTTAAGTTTTTTCGAAATAAAACAGATCCGATTCCATTATATGTGGCTTTGGCACACCATACTATGGTTAACGAATGATAAAAGAGGAATATGTTACTGTGCCATTCAGAAGTACATACAGGGCATTCGTTAATATATGCAATTTCTTCACATTTTGAAAACCAAGTTAAACTTTCTGTACTACAAAGCTGAATTTTGCATCACCCTGTATATTTTTTCCAAATCTCAACCAAATATGCTAACTAAATGTTCTACACATCATCATGGGAAACTAATGCACAAATTACTACAAACTGCACAAAAAAATGAACGTAGTACCTGTTGCTTTAGAAGAAATAGTTAACCCTCTCACGGCTGATGAGACCACGTGACACAAGTTCTAACTGCAAAATGTATGGCTTCAACCACTAATTTCTTCAATTTTTTAAAAAAAACTCTCCTATTTGGTAAATATATGTTGTTAGGCAACTATTCAACAATATAGCATATGTCATTCTACATATATATTATATTGTTATCCATTGTTACTATATACTACATACTATTCGCCATATCTCCCACAGTTATTTACATATTTTGACGAAATAAAGCTAAAATTGAAGAGGAAACACCTCCATTTTGTCCTGTTGCGATAAGTGTCCTTTGCCTTTGAAGAAACGTTAAAATTCCTCTTATAACGTTTGTTTCTCTTTTTTAGTTTTTTCAAAATAAAACAGATTCGATTCCATTATATGTGGCTTTGACACACCATACTGTGGTTAACGAATGATAAAAGAGGAATATGTTACTGTGCCATTCAGAAGTACATACAGGGCATTCGTTAATATATGCACTTTCTTCACATTTTGAAAACCAATTTAAACTTTCTGTACTACAAAGCTGAATTTTGCATCACCCTGTATATTTTTTACAAATCTCAACCAAATATCCTAACTAAATGTTCTACACATCATCATGGGAAACTAATGCACAAATTACTACAAACTGCACTAAAGAATGAACGTAGTACCTGTTGCTTTAGGAGAAATAGTAACCCTCTCACGGCTGATGAGACCATGTGACACTCGTTGTAACTGGAAAATGTATGGCTTCAACCACTAATTTCTTCATTTTTTTAAAAAACTTTCCTACTTGGTATATATATGTTATGAGGCAACTATTCAACAATATAGCATATGTCATTCTACATATATATTATTTTGTTAATCATTGTTACTATATACTACATACTATTCGCCATATCTCCCAAAGTTATTTACATATTTTGACGAAATAAAGCTAAAGTTGAAGAGGAAATCCCTCCATTTTGTCCTTTTGCGATAAGTCTCCTTTGCCCTTGAAGAAACGTTAAAATTTCTCTTATAACGTTTGTTTCTGTTTTTTAGTTTTTTCAAAATAAAACAGATTCGATTCCATTATATGTGGCTTTGACACACCATACTGTGGTTAACGAATGATAAAAGAGGAATATGTTACTGTGCCATTCAGAAGTACATACAGGGCATTCGTTAATATATGCACTTTCTTCACATTTTGAAAACCAATTTATACTTTCTGTACTACAAAGCTGAATTTTTCATCACCCTGTAAATTTTTTCCAAATCTCAACCAAATATGCTAACTAAATGTTCTACACATCATCATGGGAAAATAAATGCACAAATTACTACAAATTGCACTAAAAAATGAACGTAGTACCTGTTTCTTTAGAAGAAATAGTTAACCCTCTCACGGCTGATGAGACCACGTGACACTCGTTGTAACTGGAAAATATATGGCTTCAACCACTAATTTCTTCAATTTTTTGTAAAAAACTCCCCTATTTGGTATATATGTTGTTAGGCAGCTATTCAACAATATAGCATATGTCATTCTATATACATATTATACAGTTAGCCGTTGTTACTATATACTACATACTATTCGCCATATCTCCCAAAGTTATTTACATATTTTGACGAAAGAAAGCTAAAATTGAAAAGGAAACCCCTCCATTTTGTCCTGTTGCGATAAGTGTCCTTTGCCCTTGAAGAAACGTTAAAATTTCTCTTATAACGTTTGATTCAGTTTTTAAGTTTTTTCAAAATAAAACAGATCCGATTCCATTATATGTGGCTTTGGCACACCATACTATGGTTAACGAATGATAAAAGAGGAATATGTTACTGTGCCATTCAGAAGTACATACAGGGCATTCGTTAATATATGCAATTTCTTCACATTTTGAAAACCAAGTTAAACTTTCTGTACTACAAAGCTGAATTTTGCATCACCCTGTATATTTTTTCCAAATCTCAACCAAATATGCTAACTAAATGTTCTACACATCATCATGGGAAACTAATGCACAAATTACTACAAACTGCACAAAAAAATGAACGTAGTACCTGTTGCTTTAGAAGAAATAGTTAACCCTCTCACGGCTGATGAGACCACGTGACACAAGTTCTAACTGCAAAATGTATGGCTTCAACCACTAATTTCTTCAATTTTTTAAAAAAAACTCTCCTATTTGGTAAATATATGTTGTTAGGCAACTATTCAACAATATAGCATATGTCATTCTACATATATATTATATTGTTATCCATTGTTACTATATACTACATACTATTCGCCATATCTCCCACAGTTATTTACATATTTTGACGAAATAAAGCTAAAATTGAAGAGGAAACACCTCCATTTTGTCCTGTTGCGATAAGTGTCCTTTGCCTTTGAAGAAACGTTAAAATTCCTCTTATAACGTTTGTTTCTCTTTTTTAGTTTTTTCAAAATAAAACAGATTCGATTCCATTATATGTGGCTTTGACACACCATACTGTGGTTAACGAATGATAAAAGAGGAATATGTTACTGTGCCATTCAGAAGTACATACAGGGCATTCGTTAATATATGCACTTTCTTCACATTTTGAAAACCAATTTAAACTTTCTGTACTACAAAGCTGAATTTTGCATCACCCTGTATATTTTTTACAAATCTCAACCAAATATCCTAACTAAATGTTCTACACATCATCATGGGAAACTAATGCACAAATTACTACAAACTGCACTAAAGAATGAACGTAGTACCTGTTGCTTTAGGAGAAATAGTAACCCTCTCACGGCTGATGAGACCATGTGACACTCGTTGTAACTGGAAAATGTATGGCTTCAACCACTAATTTCTTCATTTTTTTAAAAAACTTTCCTACTTGGTATATATATGTTATGAGGCAACTATTCAACAATATAGCATATGTCATTCTACATATATATTATTTTGTTAATCATTGTTACTATATACTACATACTATTCGCCATATCTCCCAAAGTTATTTACATATTTTGACGAAATAAAGCTAAAGTTGAAGAGGAAATCCCTCCATTTTGTCCTTTTGCGATAAGTCTCCTTTGCCCTTGAAGAAACGTTAAAATTTCTCTTATAACGTTTGTTTCTGTTTTTTAGTTTTTTCAAAATAAAACAGATTCGATTCCATTATATGTGGGTTTGACACACCATACTGTGGTTAACGAATGATAAAAGAGGAATATGTTACTGTGCCATTCAGAAGTACATACAGGGCATTCGTTAATATATGCACTTTCTTCACATTTTGAAAACCAATTTATACTTTCTGTACTACAAAGCTGAATTTTTCATCACCCTGTAAATTTTTTCCAAATCTCAACCAAATATGCTAACTAAATGTTCTACACATCATCATGGGAAAATAAATGCACAAATTACTACAAATTGCACTAAAAAATGAACGTAGTACCTGTTTCTTTAGAAGAAATAGTTAACCCTCTCACGGCTGATGAGACCACGTGACACTCGTTGTAACTGGAAAATATATGGCTTCAACCACTAATTTCTTCAATTTTTTGTAAAAAACTCCCCTATTTGGTATATATGTTGTTAGGCAGCTATTCAACAATATAGCATATGTCATTCTATATACATATTATACAGTTAGCCGTTGTTACTATATACTACATACTATTCGCCATATCTCCCAAAGTTATTTACATATTTTGACGAAAGAAAGCTAAAATTGAAAAGGAAACCCCTCCATTTTGTCCTGTTGCGATAAGTGTCCTTTGCCCTTGAAGAAACGTTAAAATTTCTCTTATAACGTTTGTTTCAGTTTTTAAGTTTTTTCAAAATAAAACAGATCCGATTCCATTATATGTGGCTTTGACACACCATACTATGGTTAACGAATGATAAAAGAGGAATATGTTACTGTGCCATTCAGAAGTACATACAGGGCATTCGTTAATATATGCAATTTCTTCACATTTTGAAAACCAAGTTAAACTTTCTGTACTACAAAGCTGAATTTTGCATCACCCTGTATATTTTTTCCAAATCTCAACCAAATATGCTAACTAAATGTTCTACACATCATCATGGGAAACTAATGCACAAATTACTACAAACTGCACAAAAAAATGAACGTAGTACCTGTTGCTTTAGAAGAAATAGTTAACCCTCTCACGGCTGATGAGACCACGTGACACAAGTTCTAACTGCAAAATGTATGGCTTCAACCACTAATTTCTTCAATTTTTTAAAAAAAACTCTCCTATTTGGTAAATATATGTTGTTAGGCAACTATTCAACAATATAGCATATGTCATTCTACATATATATTATATTGTTATCCATTGTTACTATATACTACATACTATTCGCCATATCTCCCACAGTTATTTACATATTTTGACGAAATAAAGCTAAAATTGAAGAGGAAACACCTCCATTTTGTCCTGTTGCGATAAGTGTCCTTTGCCTTTGAAGAAACGTTAAAATTCCTCTTATAACGTTTGTTTCTCTTTTTTAGTTTTTTCAAAATAAAACAGATTCGATTCCATTATATGTGGCTTTGACACACCATACTGTGGTTAACGAATGATAAAAGAGGAATATGTTACTGTGCCATTCAGAAGTACATACAGGGCATTCGTTAATATATGCAATTTCTTCACATTTTGAAAACCAAGTTAAACTTTCTGTACTACAAAGCTGAATTTTGCATCACCCTGTATATTTTTTACAAATCTAAACCAAATATGCTAACTAAATGTTCTACACATCATCATGGGAAAATAAATGCACAAATTACTACAAATTGCACTAAAAAATGAACGTAGTACCTGTTGCTTTAGAAGAAATAGTTAACCCTCTCACTGATGATGAGACCACGTGACACAAGTTGTAACTGGAAAATGAATGGCTTCAACCACTAATTTCTTCAATTTTTTTAAAAAACTCTCCTATTTGGTACATATATGTTGTTAGGCAGCTATTCAACAATATAGCATATGTCATTCTACATAAATATTATATTGTTATCCATTGATACTATATACTACATACTATTCGCCATATCTCCCAAAGATATTTACATATTTTGACGAAATAAAGCTAAAATTGAAGAGGAAACCCCTCCATTTTGTCCTGTTGCGATAAGTGTCCTTTGCCCTTGAAGAAACGTTAAAATTCCTCTTATAACGTTTGTTTCTGTTTTTTAGTTTTTTCAAAATAAAACAGATTCGATTCCATTATATGTGGCTTTGACACACCATAATGTGGTTAACGAATGATAAAAGAGGAATATGTTACTGTGCCATTCAGAAGTACATACAGGGCATTCGTTAATATATGCACTTTCTTCACATTTTGAAAACCAAGTTAAACTTTCTGTACTACAAAGCTGAATTTTGCATCACCCTGTATATTTTTTACAAATCTCAACCAAATATGCTAACTAAATGTTCTACACATCATCATGGGAAACTAATGCACAAATTACTACAAACTGCACTAAAAAATGAACGTAGTACCTGTTGCTTTAGAAGAAATAGTAACCCTCTCACGGCTGATGAGACCACGTGACACTCGTTGTAACTGGAAAATGTATGGCTTCAACCACTAATTTCTTCATTTTTTTAAAAAACTTTCCTACTTGGTATATATATGTTGTGAGGCAACTATTCAACAATATAGCATATGTCATTCTACATATATATTATTTTGTTAATCATTGTTACTATATACTACATACTATTCGCCATATCTCCCAAACTTATTTACATATTTTGACGAAATAAAGCTAAAATTGAAGAGGAAATCCCTCCATTTTGTCCTTTGCGATAAGTCTCCTTTGCCCTTGAAGAAACGTTAGAATTTCTCTTATAACGTTTGTTTCTGTTTTTTAGTTTTTTCAAAATAAAACAGATTCGATTCCATTATATGTGGCTTTGACACACCATACTGTGGTTAACGAATGATAAAAGAGGAATATGTTACTGTGCCATTCAGAAGTACATACAGGGCATTCGTTAATACATGCACTTTCTTCACATTTTGAAAACCAATTTATACTTTCTGTACTACAAAGCTGAATTTTGCATCACCCTATATATTTTCTCCAAATCTCAACCAAATATGCTAACTAAATGTTCTACACATCATGATGGGAAAATAAATGCACATATTACTACAAACTGCACAAAAAAATTGACGTAGTACCTGTTGCTTTAGAAGAAATAGTTAACCCTCTCACGGCTGATGAGACCACGTGACACTCGTTGTAACTGGAAAATGTATGGCTTCAACCACTAATTTCTTCATTTTTTTAAAAAAACTTTCCTACTTGGTATATATATGTTGTGAGGCAACTATTCAACAATATAGCATATGTCATTCTACATATATATTATTTTGTTAATCATTGTTACTATATACTACATACTATTCGCCCTATCTCCCAAAGTTATTTACATATTTTGACGAAATAAAGCTAAAATTGAAGAGGAAATCCCTCCATTTTGTCCTTTTGCGATAAGTCTCCTTTGCCCTTGAAGAAACGTTAAAATTTCTCTTATAACGTTTGTTTCTGTTTTTTAGTTTTTTCAAAATAAAACAGATTCGATTCCATTATATGTGGGTTTGACACACCATACTGTGGTTAACGAATGATAAAAGAGGAATATGTTACTGTGCCATTCAGAAGTACATACAGGGCATTCGTTAATATATGCACTTTCTTCACATTTTGAAAACCAATTTATACTTTCTGTACTACAAAGCTGAATTTTTCATCACCCTGTAAATTTTTTCCAAATCTCAACCAAATATGCTAACTAAATGTTCTACACATCATCATGGGAAAATAAATGCCAAATTACTACAAATTGCACTAAAAAATGAACGTAGTACCTGTTTCTTTAGAAGAAATAGTTAACCCTCTCACGGCTGATGAGACCACGTGACACTCGTTGTAACTGGAAAATATATGGCTTCAACCACTAATTTCTTCAATTTTTTGTAAAAAACTCCCCTATTTGGTATATATGTTGTTAGGCAGCTATTCAACATTATAGCATATGTCATTCTATATACATATTATATAGTTAGCCATTGTTACTATATACTACATACTATTCGCCATATCTCCCAAAGTTATTTACATATTTTGACGAAAGAAAGCTAAAATTGAAAAGGAAACCCCTCCATTTTGTCCTGTTGCGATAAGTGTCCTTTGCCCTTGAAGAAACGTTAAAATTTCTCTTATAACGTTTGTTTCAGTTTTTAAGTTTTTTCAAAATAAAACAGATCCGATTCCATTATATGTGGCTTTGACACACCATACTATGGTTAACGAATGATAAAAGAGGAATATGTTACTGTGCCATTCAGAAGTACATACAGGGCATTCGTTAATATATGCAATTTCTTGACATTTTGAAAACCAAGTTAAACTTTCTGTACTACAAAGCTGAATTTTGCATCACGCTGTATATGTTTTCCAAATCTCAACGAAATATGCTAACTAAATGTTCTGCACATCAGCATGGGAAACTAATGCACAAATTACTACAAACTGCACTAAAAAATGAACGTAGTACCTGTTGCTTTAGAAGAAATAGTTAACCCTCTCACGGCTGATGAGACCACGTGACACTCGTTGTAACTGGAAAATGTATGGCTTCAACCACTAATTTCTTCAATTTTTAAAAAAAAAACTCTCCTATTTGGTAAATATATGTTGTTAGGCAACTATTCAACAATATAGCATATGTCATTCTACATATATATTATATTGTTATCCATTGTTACTATATACTACATACTATTCGCCATATCTCCCAAAGTTATTTACATATTTTGACGAAATAAAGCTAAAATTGAAGAGGAAACACCTCCATTTTGTCCTGTTGCGATAAGTGTCCTTTGCCCTTGAAGAAACGTTAAAATTCCTCTTATAACTTTTGTTTCTGTTTTTTAGTTTTTTCAAAATAAAACAGATTCGATTCCATTATATGTGGCTTTGACACACCATACTGTGGTTAACGAATGATAAAAGAGGAATATGTTACTGTGCCATTCAGAAGTACATACAGGGCATTCGTTAATATATGCACTTTCTTCACATTTTGAAAACCAAGTTAAACTTTCTGTACTACAAAGCTGAATTTTGCATCACCCTGTATATTTTTTACAAATCTCAACCAAATATGCTAACTAAATGTTCTACACATCATCATGGGAAACTAATGCACAAATTACTACAAACTGCACTAAAAAATGAACGTAGTACCTGTTGCTTTAGAAGAAATAGTTAACCCTCTCACGGCTGATGAGACCACGTGACACTCGTTGTAACTGGAAAATGTATGGCTTCAACCACTAATTTCTTCATTTTTTTAAAAAACTTTCCTACTTGGTATATATATGTTATGAGGCAACTATTCAACAATATAGCATATGTCATTCTACATATATATTATTTTGTTAATCATTGTTACTATATACTACATACTATTCGCCATATCTCCCAAAGTTATTTACATATTTTGACGAAATAAAGCTAAAGTTGAAGAGGAAATCCCTCCATTTTGTCCTTTTGCGATAAGTCTCCTTTGCCCTTGAAGAAACGTTAAAATTTCTCTTATAACGTTTGTTTCTGTTTTTTAGTTTTTTCAAAATAAAACAGATTCGATTCCATTATATGTGGGTTTGACACACCATACTGTGGTTAACGAATGATAAAAGAGGAATATGTTACTGTGCCATTCAGAAGTACATACAGGGCATTCGTTAATATATGCACTTTCTTCACATTTTGAAAACCAATTTATACTTTCTGTACTACAAAGCTGAATTTTTCATCACCCTGTAAATTTTTTCCAAATCTCAACCAAATATGCTAACTAAATGTTCTACACATCATCATGGGAAAATAAATGCACAAATTACTACAAATTGCACTAAAAAATGAACGTAGTACCTGTTTCTTTAGAAGAAATAGTTAACCCTCTCACGGCTGATGAGACCACGTGACACTCGTTGTAACTGGAAAATATATGGCTTCAACCACTAATTTCTTCAATTTTTTGTAAAAAACTCCCCTATTTGGTATATATGTTGTTAGGCAGCTATTCAACAATATAGCATATGTCATTCTATATACATATTATACAGTTAGCCGTTGTTACTATATACTACATACTATTCGCCATATCTCCCAAAGTTATTTACATATTTTGACGAAAGAAAGCTAAAATTGAAAAGGAAACCCCTCCATTTTGTCCTGTTGCGATAAGTGTCCTTTGCCCTTGAAGAAACGTTAAAATTTCTCTTATAACGTTTGTTTCAGTTTTTAAGTTTTTTCAAAATAAAACAGATCCGATTCCATTATATGTGGCTTTGACACACCATACTATGGTTAACGAATGATAAAAGAGGAATATGTTACTGTGCCATTCAGAAGTACATACAGGGCATTCGTTAATATATGCAATTTCTTCACATTTTGAAAACCAAGTTAAACTTTCTGTACTACAAAGCTGAATTTTGCATCACCCTGTATATTTTTTCCAAATCTCAACCAAATATGCTAACTAAATGTTCTACACATCATCATGGGAAACTAATGCACAAATTACTACAAACTGCACAAAAAAATGAACGTAGTACCTGTTGCTTTAGAAGAAATAGTTAACCCTCTCACGGCTGATGAGACCACGTGACACAAGTTCTAACTGCAAAATGTATGGCTTCAACCACTAATTTCTTCAATTTTTAAAAAAAACTCTCCTATTTGGTAAATATATGTTGTTAGGCAACTATTCAACAATATAGCATATGTCATTCTACATATATATTATATTGTTATCCATTGTTACTATATACTACATACTATTCGCCATATCTCCCACAGTTATTTACATATTTTGACGAAATAAAGCTAAAATTGAAGAGGAAACACCTCCATTTTGTCCTGTTGCGATAAGTGTCCTTTGCCTTTGAAGAAACGTTAAAATTCCTCTTATAACGTTTGTTTCTCTTTTTTAGTTTTTTCAAAATAAAACAGATTCGATTCCATTATATGTGGCTTTGACACACCATACTGTGGTTAACGAATGATAAAAGAGGAATATGTTACTGTGCCATTCAGAAGTACATACAGGGCATTCGTTAATATATGCAATTTCTTCACATTTTGAAAACCAAGTTAAACTTTCTGTACTACAAAGCTGAATTTTGCATCACCCTGTATATTTTTTCCAAATCTCAACCAAATATGCTAACTAAATGTTCTACACATCATCATGGGAAAATAAATGCACAAATTACTACAAATTGCACTAACAAATGAACGTAGTACCTGTTGCTTTAGAAGAAATAGTTAACCCTCTCACTGATGATGAGACCACGTGACACAAGTTGTAACTGGAAAATGAATGGCTTCAACCACTAATTTCTTCAATTTTTTTAAAAAACTCTCCTATTTGGTACATATATGATGATAGGCAACTATTCAACAATATAGCATATGTCATTCTACATAAATATTATATTGTTATCCATTGATACTATATACTACATACTATTCGCCATATCTCCCAAAGATATTTACATATTTTGACGAAATAAAGCTAAAATTGAAGAGGAAACCCCTCCATTTTGTCCTGTTGCGATAAGTGTCCTTTGCCCTTGAAGAAACGTTAAAATTCCTCTTATAACGTTTGTTTCTGTTTTTTAGTTTTTTCAAAATAAAACAGATTCGATTCCATTATATGTGGCTTTGACACACCATACTGTGGTTAACGAATGATAAAAGAGGAATATGTTACTGTGCCATTCAGAAGTACATACAGGGCATTCGTTAATATATGCACTTTCTTCACATTTTGAAAACCAAGTTAAACTTTCTGTACTACAAAGCTGAATTTTGCATCACCCTGTATATTTTTTACAAATCTCAACCAAATATGCTAACTAAATGTTCTACACATCATCATGGGAAACTAATGCACAAATTACTACAAACTGCACTAAAAAATGAACGTAGTACCTGTTGCTTTAGAAGAAATAGTAACCCTCTCACGGCTGATGAGACCACGTGACACTCGTTGTAACTGGAAAATGTATGGCTTCAACCACTAATTTCTTCATTTTTTTAAAAAACTTTCCTACTTGGTATATATATGTTGTGAGGCAACTATTCAACAATATAGCATATGTCATTCTACATATATATTATTTTGTTAATCATTGTTACTATATACTACATACTATTCGCCATATCTCCCAAACTTATTTACATATTTTGACGAAATAAAGCTAAAATTGAAGAGGAAATCCCTCCATTTTGTCCTTTGCGATAAGTCTCCTTTGCCCTTGAAGAAACGTTAGAATTTCTCTTATAACGTTTGTTTCTGTTTTTTAGTTTTTTCAAAATAAAACAGATTCGATTCCATTATATGTGGCTTTGACACACCATACTGTGGTTAACGAATGATAAAAGAGGAATATGTTACTGTGCCATTCAGAAGTACATACAGGGCATTCGTTAATACATGCACTTTCTTCACATTTTGAAAACCAATTTATACTTTCTGTACTACAAAGCTGAATTTTGCATCACCCTATATATTTTCTCCAAATCTCAACCAAATATGCTAACTAAATGTTCTACACATCATGATGGGAAAATAAATGCACATATTACTACAAACTGCACAAAAAAATTGACGTAGTACCTGTTGCTTTAGAAGAAATAGTTAACCCTCTCACGGCTGATGAGACCACGTGACACTCGTTGTAACTGGAAAATGTATGGCTTCAACCACTAATTTCTTCAATTTTTAAAAAACTTTCCTATTTGGTATATATATGTTGTTAGGCAACTATTCAACAATCTAGCATATGCCATTCTACATATATATTTTATTATTAATCATTGTTACTATATACTAAATACTATTCGCCATTTCTCCCAAACTTATTTACATATTTTGACGAAATAAAGCTAAAATTGAAGAGGAAACCCCTCCACTTTGTCCTGTTGCGATAAGGGTCCTTTGCCCTTGAAGAAACGTTAAAAATCCTCTTATAACGTTTGTTTCTGTTTTTTAGTTTTTTCAAAATAAAACAGATCCGATTCCATTATATGTGGCTTTGACACACCATACTATGGTTAACGAATGATAAAAGAGGAATATGTTACTGTGCCATTCAGAAGTACATACAGGGCATTCGTTAATATATGCAATTTCTTCACATTTTGAAAACCAAGTTAAACTTTCTGTACTACAAAGCTGAATTTTGCATCACCCTGTATATTTTTTACAAATCTCAACCAAATATGCTAACTAAATGTTCTACAAATCATCATGGGAAACTAATGCACAAATTACTACAAACTGCACTAAAAAATGAACGTAGTACCTGTTGCTTTAGAAGAAATAGTTAACCCTCTCACGGCTCATGAGACCACGTGACACAAGTTCTAACTGCAAAATGTATGGCTTCAACCACTAATTTCTTCAATTTTTTAAAAAAAACTCTCCTATTTGGTAAATATATGTTGTTAGGCAACTATTCAACAATATAGCATATGTCATTCTACATATATATTATATTGTTATCCATTCTTACTATATACTACATACTATTCGCCATATCTCCCAAAGTTATTTACATATTTTGACGAAATAAAGCTAAAATTGAAGAGGAAACACCTCCATTTTGTCCTGTTGCGATAAGTGTCCTTTGCCCTTGAAGAAACGTTAAAATTCCTCTTATAACTTTTGTTTCTGTTTTTTAGTTTTTTCAAAATAAAACAGATTTGATTCCATTATATGTGGCTTTGACACACCATACTGTGGTTAACGAATGATAAAAGAGGAATATGTTACTGTGGCATTCAGAAGTACATACAAGGCATTCGTTAATATATGCACTTTCTTCACATTTTGAAAACCAAGTTAAACTTTCTGTACTACAAAGCTGAATTTTGCATCACCCTGTATATTTTTTACAAATCTCAACCAAATATGCTAACTAAATGTTCTACACATCATCATGGGAAACAAATGCACAAATTACTACAAACTGCACTAAAAAATGAACGTAGTACCTGTTGCTTTAGAAGAAATAGTTAACCCTCTCACGGCTGATGAGACCACGTGACACTCGTTGTAACTGGAAAATGTATGGCTTCAACCACTAATTTCTTCATTTTTTTAAAAAACTTTCCTATTGGGTATATATATGTTGTGAGGCAACTATTCAACAATATAGCATATGTCATTCTACATATATATTATTTTGTTAATCATTGTTACTATATACTACATACTATTCGCCATATCTCCCAAAGTTATTTACATATTTTGACGAAATAAAGCTAAAATTGAAGAGGAAATCCCTCCATTTTGTCCTGTTGCGATAAGTCTCCTTTGCCCTTGAAGAAACGTTAAAATTCCTCTTATATCCTTTGTTTCTCTTTTTTAGTTTTTTCAAAATAAAACAGATTCGATTCCATTATATGTGGCTTTGACACACCATACTGTGGTTAACGAATGATAAAAGAGGAATATGTTACTGTGCCATTCAGAAGTACATACAGGGCATTCGTTAATATATGCAATTTCTTGACACTTTGAAAACCAAGTTAAACTTTCTGTACTACAAAGCTGAATTTTGCATCACCCTGTATATTTTTTCCAAATCTCAACGAAATATGCTAACTAAATGTTCTACACATCAGCATGGGAAACTAATGCACAAATTACTACAAACTGCACTAAAAAATGAACGTAGTACCTGTTGCTTTAGAAGAAATAGTTAACCCTCTCACGTCTGATGAGACCACGTGACACTCGTTGTAACTGGAAAATGTATGGCTTCAACCACTAATTTCTTCAATTTTTTTTAAAAAACTCTCCTATTTGGTACATATATGTTGTTAGGCAACTATTCAACAATATAGCATATGTCATTCTACATAAATATTATATTGTTATCCATTGTTACTATATACTACATACTATTCGCCATTTCTCCCAAAGTTATTTACATATTATGACGAAATAAAGCTAAAATTGAAGAGGAAATCCCTCCATTTTGTCCTGTTGCGATAACGGTCCTTTGCCTTTGAAGAAACGTTAAAATTCCTCTTATAACCTTTGTTTCTGTTTTTTAGTTTTTTCAAAATAAAACAGATTCGATTCCATTATCTGTGGCTTTGACACACCATACTGTGGTTAACGAATGATAAAAGAGGAATATGTTACTGTGCCATTCAGAAGTACATACAGGGCATTCGTTAATATATGCACTTTCTTCACATTTTGAAAACCAAGTTAAACTTTCTGTACTACAAAGCTGAATTTTGCATCACCCTGTATATTTTTTACAATTCTAAACCAAATATGCTACCTAAATGTTCTACACATCATCATGGGAAACTAATGCACAAATTACTACAAACTGCACTAAAAAATGAACGTAGTACCTGTTGCTTTAGAAGAAATAGTTAACCCTCTCACGGCTGATGAGACCACGTGACACTTGTTGTAACTGGAAAATGTATGGCTTCAACCACTAATTTTTTCATTTTTTTAAAAAACTTTCCTATTTGGTATATATATGTTGTGAGGCAACTATTCAACAATATAGCAATGTCATTCTACATATATATTATTTTGTTATCCATTGTTACTATATACTACATACTATTCGCCATATCTCCCAAAGATATTTACATATTTTGACGAAAGAAAGCTAAAATTGAAGAGGAAATCCCTCCATTTTGTCCTGTTGCGATAAGTGTCCTTTGCCCTTGAAGAAACGTTAAAATTTCTCTTATAACGTTTGTTTCAGTTTTTAAGTTTTTTCAAAATAAAACAGATCCGATTCCATTATATGTGGCTTTGACACACCATACTATGGTTAACGAATGATAAAAGAGGAATATGTTACTGTGCCATTCAGAAGTACATACAGGGCATTCGTTAATATATGCAATTTCTTCACATTTTGAAAACCAAGTTAAACTTTCTGTACTACAAAGCTGAATTTTGCATCACCCTGTATATTTTTTCCAAATCTCAACCAAATATGCTAACTAAATGTTCTACACATCATCATGGGAAAATAAATGCACAAATTACTACAAATTGCACTAAAAAATGAACGTAGTACCTGTTGCTTTAGAAGAAATAGTTAACCCTCTCACTGATGATGAGACCACGTGACACAAGTTGTAACTGGAAAATGAATGGCTTCAACCACTAATTTCTTCAATTTTTTTAAAAAACTCTCCTATTTGGTACATATATGTTGTTAGGCAACTATTCAACAATATAGCATATGTCATTCTACATAAATATTATATTGTTATCCATTGATACTATATACTACATACTATTCGCCATATCTCCCAAAGATATTTACATATTTTGACGAAATAAAGCTAAAATTGAAGAGGAAACCCCTCCATTTTGTCCTGTTGCGATAAGTGTCCTTTGCCCTTGAAGAAACGTTAAAATTCCTCTTATAACGTTTGTTTCTGTTTTTTAGTTTTTTCAAAATAAAACAGATTCGATTCCATTATATGTGGCTTTGACACACCATACTGTGGTTAACGAATGATAAAAGAGGAATATGTTACTGTGCCATTCAGAAGTACATACAGGGCATTCGTTAATATATGCACTTTCTTCACATTTTGAAAACCAAGTTAAACTTTCTGTACTACAAAGCTGAATTTTGTATCACCCTGTATATTTTTTACAAATCTCAGCCAAATATGCTAACTAAATGTTCTACACATCATCATGGGAAACTAATGCACAAATTACTACAAACTGCACTAAAAAATGAACGTAGTACCTGTTGCTTTAGAAGAAATAGTAACCCTCTCACGGCTGATGAGACCACGTGACACTCGTTGTAACTGGAAAATGTATGGCTTCAACCACTAATTTCTTCATTTTTTTAAAAAACTTTCCTACTTGGTATATATATGTTGTGAGGCAACTATTCAACAATATAGCATATGTCATTCTACATATATATTATTTTGTTAATCATTGTTACTATATACTACATACTATTCGCCATATCTCCCAAAGTTATTTACATATTTTGACGAAATAAAGCTAAAATTGAAGAGGAAATCCCTCCATTTTGTCCTTTTGCGATAAGTCTCCTTTGCCCTTGAAGAAACGTTAGAATTTCTCTTATAACGTTTGTTTCTGTTTTTTAGTTTTTTCAAAATAAAACAGATTCGATTCCATTATATGTGGCTTTGACACACCATACTGTGGTTAACGAATGATAAAAGAGGAATATGTTACTGTGCCATTCAGAAGTACATACAGGGCATTCGTTAATACATGCACTTTCTTCACATTTTGAAAACCAATTTATACTTTCTGTACTACAAAGCTGAATTTTGCATCACCCTATATATTTTCTCCAAATCTCAACCAAATATGCTAACTAAATGTTCTACACATCATGATGGGAAAATAAATGCACATATTACTACAAACTGCACAAAAAAATGAACGTAGTACCTGTTGCTTTAGAAGAAATAGTTAACCCTCTCACGGCTGATGAGACCACGTGACACTCGTTGTAACTGGAAAATGTATGGCTTCAACCACTAATTTCTTCAATTTTTAAAAAACTTTCCTATTTTGTATATATATGTTGTTAGGCAACTATTCAACAATCTAGCATATGCCATTCTACATATATATTTTATTATTAATCATTGTTACTATATACTAAATACTATTCGCCATTTCTCCCAAACTTATTTACATATTTTGACGAAATAAAGCTAAAATTGAAGAGGAAACCCCTCCACTTTGTCCTGTTGCGATAAGGGTCCTTTGCCCTTGAAGAAACGTTAAAAATCCTCTTATAACGTTTGTTTCTCTTTCTTTGTTTTTTCAAAATAAAACAGATTCGATTCCATTATATGTGGGTTTGACACACCATACTGTGGTTAACGAATGATAAAAGAGGAATATGTTACTGTGCCATTCAGAAGTACATACAGGGCATTCGTTAATATATGCACTTTCTTCACATTTTGAAAACCAATTTATACTTTCTGTACTACAAAGCTGAATTTTGCATCACCCTGTATATTTTTTCCAAATCTCAACCAAATATGCTAACTAAATGTTCTACACATCATCATGGGAAAATAAATGCACAAATTACTACAAATTGCACTAAAAAATGAACGTAGTACCTGTTTCTTTAGAAGAAATAGTTAACCCTCTCACGGCTGATGAGACCACGTGACACTCGTTGTAACTGGAAAATATATGGCTTCAACCACTAATTTCTTCAATTTTTTGTAAAAAACTCCCCTATTTGGTATATATGTTGTTAGGCAGCTATTCAACAATATAGCATATGTCATTCTATATACATATTATATAGTTATCCATTGTTACTATATACTACATACTATTCGCCATATCTCCCAAAGTTATTTACATATTTTGACGAAAGAAAGCTAAAATTGAAGAGGAAACCCCTCCATTTTGTCCTGTTGCGATAAGTGTCCTTTGCCCTTGAATAAACGTTAAAATTTCTCTTATAACTTTTGTTTCTGTTTTTTAGTTTTTTCAAAATAAAACAGATCCGATTCCATTATATGTGGCTTTGACACACCATACTATGGTTAACGAATGATAAAAGAGGAATATGTTACTGTGCCATTCAGAAGTACATACAGGGCATTCGTTAATATATGTAATTTCTTCACATTTTGAAAACCAAATTAAACTTTCTGTACTACAAAGCTGAATTTTGCATCACCCTGTATATTTTTTCCAAATCTCAACCAAATATGCTAACTAAATGTTCTACAATTCATCATGGGAAACTAATGCACAAATTACTACAAACTGCACTAAAAAATGAACGTAGTACCTGTTGCTTTAGAAGAAATAGTTAACCCTCTCACGGCTGATGAGACCACGTGACACAAGTTCTAACTGCAAAATGTATGGCTTCAACCACTAATTTCTTCAATTTTTTTAAAAAAACTCTCCTATTTGGTAAATATATGTTGTTAGGCAACTATTCAACAATATAGCATATGTCATTCTACATATATATTATATTGTTATCCATTGTTACTATATACTACATACTATTCGCCATATCTCCCAAAGTTATTTACATATTTTGACGAAATAAAGCTAAAATTGAAGAGGAAACACCTCCGTTTTGTCCTGTTGCGATAAGTCTCCTTTGCCCTTGAAGAAACGTTAAAATTCCTCTTATAACTTTTGTTTCTGTTTTTTAGTTTTTTCAAAATAAAACAGATTCGATTCCATTATATGTGGCTTTGACACACCATACTGTGGTTAACGAATGATAAAAGAGGAATATGTTACTGTGGCATTCAGAAGTACATACAAGGCATTCGTTAATATATGCACTTTCTTCACATTTTGAAAACCAAGTTAAACTTTCTGTACTACAAAGCTGAATTTTGCATCACCCTGTATATTTTTTACAAATCTCAACCAAATATGCTAACTAAATGTTCTACACATCATCATGGGAAACTAATGCACAAATTACTACAAACTGCACTAAAAAATGAACGTAGTACCTGTTGCTTTAGAAGAAATAGTTAACCCTCTCACGGCTGATGAGACCACGTGACACTCGTTGTAACTGGAAAATGTATGGCTTCAACCACTAATTTCTTCATTTTTTTTAAAAAACTTTCCTATTGGGTATATATATGTTGTGAGGCAACTATTCAACAATATAGCATATGTCATTCTACATATATATTATTTTGTTAATCATTGTTACTATATACTACATACTATTCGCCATATCTCGCAAAGTTATTTACATATTTTGACGAAATAAAGCTAAAATTGAAGAGGAAATCCCTCCATTTTGTCCTGTTGCGATAAGTCTCCTTTGCCCTTGAAGAAACGTTAAAATTCCTCTTATAACGTTTGTTTCTCTTTTTTAGTTTTTTCAAAATAAAACAGATTCGATTCCATTATATGTGGCTTTGACACACCATACTGTGGTTAACGAATGATAAAAGAGGAATATGTTACTGTGCCATTCAGAAGTACATACAGGGCATTCGTTAATATATGCAATTTCTTGACATTTTGAAAACCAAGTTAAACTTTCTGTACTACAAAGCTGAATTTTGCATCACCCTGTATATTTTTTCCAAATCTCAACGAAATATGCTAACTAAATGTTCTACACATCAGCATGGGAAACTAATGCACAAATTACTACAAACTGCACTAAAAAATGAACGTAGTACCTGTTGCTTTAGAAGAAATAGTTAACCCTCTCACGTCTGATGAGACCACGTGACACTCGTTGTAACTGGAAAATGTATGGCTTCAACCACTAATTTCTTCATTTTTTTAAAAAAACTCTCCTATTTGGTACATATATGTTGTTAGGCAACTATTCAACAATATAGCATATGTCATTCTACATAAATATTATATTGTTATCCATTGTTACTATATACTACATAGTATTCGCCATTTCTCCCAAAGTTATTTACATATTATGACGAAATAAAGCTAAAATTGAAGAGGAAATCCCTCCATTTTGTCCTGTTGCGATAACGGTCCTTTGCCTTTGAAGAAACGTTAAAATTCCTCTTATAACCTTTGTTTCTGTTTTTTAGTTTTTTCAAAATAAAACAGATTCGATTCCATTATCTGTGGCTTTGACACACCATACTGTGGTTAACGAATGATAAAAGAGGAATATGTTACTGTGCCATTCAGAAGTACATACAGGGCATTCGTTAATATATGCACTTTCTTCACATTTTGAAAACCAAGTTAAACTTTCTGTACTACAAAGCTGAATTTTGCATCACCCTGTATATTTTTTACAAATCTAAACCAAATATGCTACCTAAATGTTCTACACATCATCATGGGAAACTAATGCACAAATTACTAGAAACTGCACTAAAAAATGAACGTAGTACCTGTTGCTTTAGAAGAAATAGTTAACCCTCTCACGGCTGATGAGACCACGTGACACTTGTTGTAACTGGAAAATGTATGGCTTCAACCACTAATTTCTTCATTTTTTTAAAAAACTTTCCTATTTGGTATATATATGTTGTGAGGCAACTATTCAACAATATAGCAATGTCATTCTACATATATATTATTTTGTTATCCATTGTTACTAAATACTACATACTATTCGCCATATCTCCCAAAGATATTTACATATTTTGACGAAATAAAGCTAAAATTGAAGAGGAAATCCCTCCATTTTGTCCTGTTGCGATAAGTGTCCTTTGCCCTTGAAGAAACGTTAAAATTCCTCTTATAACGTTTGTTTCTGTTTTTTAGTTTTTTCAAAATAAAACAGATTCGATTCCATTATATGTGGCTTTGACACACCATACTGTGGTTAACGAATGATAAAAGAAGAATATGTTACTGTGCCATTCAGAAGTACATACAGGGCATTCGTTAATATATGCACTTTCTTCACATTTTGAAAACCAAGTTAAACTTTCTGTACTACAAAGCTGAATTTTGCATCACCCTGTATATTTTTTACAAATCTCAACCAAATATGCTAACTAAATGTTCTATACATCATCATGGGAAACTAATGCACAAATTACTACAAACTGCATTAAAAAATGAACGTAGTACCTGTTGCTTTAGAAGAAATAGTTAACCCTCTCACGGCTGATGAGACCATGTGACACTCGTTCTAACTGGAAAATGTATGGCTTCAACCACTAATTTCTTCATTTTTTAAAAAAACTTTCCTACTTGGTATATATATGTTGTGAGGCAACTATTCAACAATATAGCATATGTCATTCTACATATATATTATTTTGTTAATCATTGTTACTATATACTACATACTATTCGTCATATCTCCCAAAGTTATTTACATATTTTGACGAAATAAAGCTAAAATTGAAGAGGAAATCCGTCCATTTTGTCCTTTTGCGATAAGTCACCTTTGCCCTTGAAGAAACGTTAAAATTTCTCTTATAACATTTGTTTCTGTTTTTTAGTTTTTTCAAAATAAAACAGATTCGATTCCATTATATGTGGCTTTGACACACCATACTGTGGTTAACGAATGATAAAAGAGGAATATGTTACTGTGCCATTCTGAAGTACATACAGGGCATTCGTTAATACATGCACTTTCTTCACATTTTGAAAACCAATTGATACTTTCTGTACTACAAAGCTGAATTTTGCATCACCCTGTATATTTTTTACAAATCTCAACCAAATATGCTAACTAAATGTTCTACACATCATGATGGGAAAATAAATGCACATATTACTACAAACTGCACAAAAAAATGAACGTAGTACCTGTTGCTTTAGAAGAAATAGTTAACCCTCTCACGGCTGATGAGACCACGTGACACTCGTTGTAACTGGAAAATGTATGGCTTCAACTACTAATTTCTTTAATTTTTTAAAAAACTCTCCTATTTGGTATATACATGTTGTTAGGCAACTATTCAACAATCTAGCATATGCCATTCTACGTATATATTTTATTATTAATCATTGTTACTATATACTACATACTATTCGCCATATCTCCCAAAGTTATTTACATATTTTGAAGAAATAAAGCTAAAATTGAAGAGGAAACTCTTCCATTTTGTCCTGTTGCGATAAGTGTCCTTTGCCCTTGAAGAAACGTTAAAATTTCTCTTCTTACGTTTGTTTCTGTTTTTTAGTTTTTTCAGAATAAAACAGATTCGATTCCATTATATGTGGCTTTGACACACCATACTGTGGTTAACGAATGATAAAAGAGGAATATGTTACTGTGCCATTCAGAAGTACATACAGCGCATTCGTTAATATATGCACTTTCTTCACATTTTGAAAACCAATTTATACTTTCTGTACTACAAAGCTGAATTTGCATCACCCTGTATATTTTTTCCAAATCTCAACCAAATATGCTAACTAAATGTTCTACAGATCATGATGGGAAAATAATAGCACATATTACTACAAACTGCACTAAAAAATGAACGTAGTACCTGTTGCTTTAGAAGAAATAGTTAACCCTCTCACGGCTGATGAGACCACGTGACACTTGTTGTAGCTGGAAAATGTATGGCTTCAACCACTAATTTCTTCAATTTTTTTAGAAACTTTCCTATTTGGTATATATATGTTGTTAGGCAACTATTCAACAATATAGCATATGTCATTCTACATATATATTATATTGTTATCCATTGTTACTATATACTACATACTATTCGCCATATCTCCCAAAATTATTTACATATTTTGACGAAATAAGGCTCAAATTGAAGAGGAAACACCTCCATTTTGTCCTGTTGCGATAAGGGTCCTTTGCCCTTGAAGAAACGTTAAAATTCCTCTTCTAACATTTGTTTCTCTTTTTTAGTTTTTTCAAAATAAAAAAGATTCGATTCCATTATATGTGGCTTTGACACACCATACTGTGGTTAGCGAATGATAAAAGAGGAATATGTTACTGTACCATTCAGAAGTACATACAGGGCATTCGTTAATATATGCACTTTCTTCACATTTTGAAAACCAATTTATACTTTCTGTACTACAAAGCTGAATTTTGCATCACCCTGTATATTTTTTACAAATCTCAACCAAATATGCTAACTAAATGTTCTACACATCATCATGGGAAACTAATGCACAAATTACTACAAACTGCACTAAAAAATGAACGTAGTACCTGTTGCTTTAGAAGAAATAGTTAACCCTCTCACGGCTGATGAGACCACGTGACACTCGTTGTAACTGGAAAATGTATGGCTTCAACCACTAATTTCTTCATTTTTTAAAAAAACTTTTCTATTTGGTATATATATGTTGTGAGGCAACTATTCAACAATATAGCATATGTCATTCTACATATATATTATTTTGTTAATCATTGTTACTATATACTACATACTATTCGCCATATCTCCCAAAGTTATTTACATATTTTGACGAAATAAAGTTAAAATTGAAGAGGAAATCCCTCCATTTTGTCCTTTTGCGATAAGTGTCCTTTGCCCTTGAAGAAACGTTAAAATTTCTCTTATAACGTTTGTTTCTGTTTTTTAGTTTTTTCAAAATAAAACAGATTCGATTCCATTATATGTGGCTTTGACACACCATACTGTGGTTAACGAATGATAAAAGAGGAATATGTTACTGTGCCATTCAGAAGTACATACAGGGCATTCGTTAATACATGCACTTTCTTCACATTTTGAAAACCAATTTATACTTTCTGTACCAGAAAGCTGAATTTTCCATCACCCTGTATATTTTTTCCAAATCTCAACCAAATATGCTAACTAAATGTTCTACACATCATGATGGGAAAACAAATGCACATATTACTACAAACTGCACAAAAAAATGAACGTAGTACCTGTTGCTTTAGAAGAAATAGTTAACCCTCTCACGGCTGATGAGACCACGTGACACTCGTTGTAACTGGAAAATGTATGGCTTCAACCACTAATTTCTTCAATTTTTAAAAAACTTTCCTATTTGGTATATATATGTTGTTAGGCAACTATTCAACAATCTAGCATATGCCATTCTACATATATATTTTATTATTAATCATTGTTACTCTATACTACATACTATTCGCCATTTCTCCCAAACTTATTTACATATTTTGACGAAATAAAGCTAAAATTGAAGAGGAAACCCCTCCACTTTGTCCTGTTGCGATAAGGGTCCTTTGCCCTTGAAGAAACGTTAAAATTCCTCTTATAACGTTTGTTTCTCTTTCTTAGTTTTTTCAAAATAAAACAGATTCGATTCCATTATATGTGGGTTTGACACACCATACTGTGGTTAACGAATGATAAAAGAGGAATATGTTACTGTGCCATTCAGAAGTACATACAGGGCATTCGTTAATATATGCACTTTCTTCACATTTTGAAAACCAATTTATACTTTCTGTACTACAAAGCTGAATTTTTCATCACCCTGTATATTTTTTACAAATCTCAACCAAATATGCTAACTAAATGTTCTACACATCATCATGGGAAACTAATGCACAAATTACTACAAACTGCACTAAAAAATGAACGTAGTACCTGTTTCTTTAGAAGAAATAGTTAACCCTCTCACGGCTGATGAGACCACGTGACACTCGTTGTAAGAGGAAAATATATGGCTTCAACCACTAATTTCTTCAATTTTTTGTAAAAAACTCCCCTATTTGGTATATATGTTGTTAGGCAACTATTCAACAGTATAGCATATGTCATTCTATATATATATTATATTATTAATCATTGTTACTATATACTACATACTATTCGCCATTTCTCCCAAACTTATTTACATATTTTGACGAAATAAAGCTAAAATTGAAGAGGAAACCCCTCCACTTTGTCCTTTTGCGATAAGGGTCCTTTGCCCTTGAAGAAACGTTAAAATTCCTCTTATAACGTTTGTTTCTCTTTCTTAGTTTTTTCAAAATAAAACAGATTCGATTCCATTATATGTGGGTTTGACACACCATACTGTGGTTAACGAATGATAAAAGAGGAATATGTTACTGTGCCATTCAGAAGTACATACAGGGCATTCGTTAATATATGCACTTTCTTCACATTTTGAAAACCAATTTATACTTTCTGTACTACAAAGCTGAATTTTGCATCACCCTGTATATTTTTTCCAAATCTCAACCAAATATGCTAACTAATTGTTCTGCACATCATCATGGGAAAATTAATGCACAAATTACTACAATTTGCGCTAAAAAATGAACGTAGTACCTGTTTCTTTAGAAGAAATATTTAACCCTCTCACGGCTGATGAGACCACGTGACACTCGTTGTAACTGGAAAATGTATGGCTTCAACCACTAATTTCTTCAATTTTTAAAAAACTTTCCTATTTGGTATATATATGTTGTTAGGCAACTATTCAACAATCTAGCATATGTCATTCTACATATATATTATATTATTAATCATTGTTACTATATACTACATACTATTCGCCATATCTCTCAAACTTATTTACATATTTTGACGAAATAAAGCTAAAAATAAGAGGAAACCCTTCCATTTTGTCCTGTTGCGATAAGTGTCCTTTGCCCTTGAAGAAACATTAAAATTTCTCTTCTTACGTTTGTTTCTGTTTTTTAGTTTTTTCAGAATAAAACAGATTCGATTCCATTATATGTGGCTTTGACACACCATACTGTGGTTAACGAATGATAAAAGAGGAATATGTTACTGTGCCATTCAGAAGTACATACAGCGCATTCGTTAATATATGCACTTTCTTCACATTTTGAAAACCAATTTATACTTTCTGTACTACAAAGCTGAATTTTGCATCACCCTGTATATTTTTTCCAAATCTCAACCAAATATGCTAACTAAATGTTCTACAGATCATGATGGGAAAATAATAGCACATATTACTACAAACTGCACTAAAAAATGAACGTAGTACCTGTTGCTTTAGAAGAAATAGTTAACCCTCTCACGGCTGATGAGACCACGTGACACTTGTTGTAGCTGGAAAATGTATGGCTTCAACCACTAATTTCTTCAATTTTTTTAGAAACTTTCCTATTTGGTATATATATGTTGTTAGGCAACTATTCAACAATATAGCATATGTCATTCTACATATATATTATATTGTTATCCATTGTTACTATATACTACATACTATTCGCCATATCTCCCAAAATTATTTACATATTTTGACGAAATAAGGCTCAAATTGAAGAGGAAACACCTCCATTTTGTCCTGTTGCGATAAGGGTCCTTTGCCCTTGAAGAAACGTTAAAATTCCTCTTCTAACATTTGTTTCTCTTTTTTAGTTTTTTCAAAATAAAAAAGATTCGATTCCATTATATGTGGCTTTGACACACCATACTGTGGTTAGCGAATGATAAAAGAGGAATATGTTACTGTACCATTCAGAAGTACATACAGGGCATTCGTTAATATATGCACTTTCTTCACATTTTGAAAACCAATTTATACTTTCTGTACTACAAAGCTGAATTTTGCATCACCCTGTATATTTTTTACAAATCTCAACCAAATATGCTAACTAAATGTTCTACACATCATCATGGGAAACTAATGCACAAATTACTACAAACTGCACTAAAAAATGAACGTAGTACCTGTTGCTTTAGAAGAAATAGTTAACCCTCTCACGGCTGATGAGACCACGTGACACTCGTTGTAACTGGAAAATGTATGGCTTCAACCACTAATTTCTTCATTTTTTAAAAAAACTTTTCTATTTGGTATATATATGTTGTGAGGCAACTATTCAACAATATAGCATATGTCATTCTACATATATATTATTTTGTTAATCATTGTTACTATATACTACATACTATTCGCCATATCTCCCAAAGTTATTTACATATTTTGACGAAATAAAGTTAAAATTGAAGAGGAAATCCCTCCATTTTGTCCTTTTGCGATAAGTGTCCTTTGCCCTTGAAGAAACGTTAAAATTTCTCTTATAACGTTTGTTTCTGTTTTTTAGTTTTTTCAAAATAAAACAGATTCGATTCCATTATATGTGGCTTTGACACACCATACTGTGGTTAACGAATGATAAAAGAGGAATATGTTACTGTGCCATTCAGAAGTACATACAGGGCATTCGTTAATACATGCACTTTCTTCACATTTTGAAAACCAATTTATACTTTCTGTACCAGAAAGCTGAATTTTCCATCACCCTGTATATTTTTTCCAAATCTCAACCAAATATGCTAACTAAATGTTCTACACATCATGATGGGAAAACAAATGCACATATTACTACAAACTGCACAAAAAAATGAACGTAGTACCTGTTGCTTTAGAAGAAATAGTTAACCCTCTCACGGCTGATGAGACCACGTGACACTCGTTGTAACTGGAAAATGTATGGCTTCAACCACTAATTTCTTCAATTTTTAAAAAACTTTCCTATTTGGTATATATATGTTGTTAGGCAACTATTCAACAATCTAGCATATGCCATTCTACATATATATTTTATTATTAATCATTGTTACTCTATACTACATACTATTCGCCATTTCTCCCAAACTATTTACATATTTTGACGAAATAAAGCTAAAATTGAAGAGGAAACCCCTCCACTTTGTCCTGTTGCGATAAGGGTCCTTTGCCCTTGAAGAAACGTTAAAATTCCTCTTATAACGTTTGTTTCTCTTTTCTTAGTTTTTTCAAAATAAAACAGATTCGATTCCATTATATGTGGGTTTGACACACCATACTGTGGTTAACGAATGATAAAAGAGGAATATGTTACTGTGCCATTCAGAAGTACATACAGGGCATTCGTTAATATATGCACTTTCTTCACATTTTGAAAACCAATTTATACTTTCTGTACTACAAAGCTGAATTTTTCATCACCCTGTATATTTTTTACAAATCTCAACCAAATATGCTAACTAAATGTTCTACACATCATCATGGGAAACTAATGCACAAATTACTACAAACTGCACTAAAAAATGAACGTAGTACCTGTTTCTTTAGAAGAAATAGTTAACCCTCTCACGGCTGATGAGACCACGTGACACTCGTTGTAACAGGAAAATATATGGCTTCAACCACTAATTTCTTCAATTTTTTGTAAAAAACTCCCCTATTTGGTATATATGTTGTTAGGCAACTATTCAACAGTATAGCATATGTCATTCTATATATATATTATATTATTAATCATTGTTACTATATACTACATACTATTCGCCATTTCTCCCAAACTTATTTACATATTTTGACGAAATAAAGCTAAAATTGAAGAGGAAACCCCTCCACTTTGTCCTTTTGCGATAAGGGTCCTTTGCCCTTGAAGAAACGTTAAAATTCCTCTTATAACGTTTGTTTCTCTTTCTTAGTTTTTTCAAAATAAAACAGATTCGATTCCATTATATGTGGGTTTGACACACCATACTGTGGTTAACGAATGATAAAAGAGGAATATGTTACTGTGCCATTCAGAAGTACATACAGGGCATTCGTTAATATATGCACTTTCTTCACATTTTGAAAACCAATTTATACTTTCTGTACTACAAAGCTGAATTTTGCATCACCCTGTATATTTTTTCCAAATCTCAACCAAATATGCTAACTAAATGTTCTGCACATCATCATGGGAAAATTAATGCACAAATTACTACAATTTGCGCTAAAAAATGAACGTAGTACCTGTTTCTTTAGAAGAAATATTTAACCCTCTCACGGCTGATGAGACCACGTGACACTCGTTGTAACTGGAAAATGTATGGCTTCAACCACTAATTTCTTCAATTTTTAAAAAACTTTCCTATTTGGTATATATATGTTGTTAGGCAACTATTCAACAATCTAGCATATGTCATTCTACATATATATTATATTATTAATCATTGTTACTATATACTACATACTATTCGCCATATCTCTCAAACTTATTTACATATTTTGACGAAATAAAGCTAAAAATAAGAGGAAAACCCTCCACTTTGTCCTGTTGCGATAAGTGTCCTTTGCCCTTGAAGAAACGTTAAAATTTCTCTTATAACGTTTGTTTCTGTTTTTTAGTTTTTTCAAAATAAAACAGATTCGATTCCATTATATGTGGGTTTGACACACCATACTGTGGTTAACGAATGATAAAAGAGGAATATGTTACTGTGCCATTCAGAAGTACATACAGGGCATTCGTTAATATATGCACTTTCTTCACATTTTGAAAACCAATTTATACTTTCTGTACTACAAAGCTGAATTTTGCATCACCCTGTATATTTTTTCCAAATCTCAACCAAATATGCTAACTAAATGTTCTACACATCACCATGGGAAACTAATGCACAAATTACTACAAACTGCACTAAAAAATGAAAGTAGTACCGGTTGCTTTAGAAGAAATATTTATCCCTCTCACGGCTGATGAGACCACGTGACTCTCGTTGTAACTGGAAAATGTATGGCTTCAACCACTAATTTCTTCAATTTTTTAAAAAACTTTTCTATTTGGTATATATATGTTGTTAGGCAACTATTCAACAATATAGCATATGTCATTATACATATATATTATATTGTTAATCATTGTTACTATATACTACATACTATTCGCCATATCTCCCAAACTTATTTACATATTTTGACGAAATAAAGCTAAAATTGAAGAGAAAACCCCTCCACTTTGTCCTGTTGCGATAAGGGTCCTTTGCCCTTGAAGAAACGTTAAAATTCCTCGTATAACGTTTGTTTCTCTTTTTTAGTTTTTTCAAAATAAAACAGATTCGATTCCATTATATGTGGCTTTGACACACCATACTGTGGTTAACGAATGATAAAAGAGGAATATGTTACTGTATCATTCAGAAGTACATACAGGGCATTCGTTAATATATGCACTTTCTTCACATTTTGAAAACCAAGTTAAACTTTCTGTACTACAAAGCTGAATTTTGCATCACCCTGTATATTTTTTACAAATCTCAACCAAATATGCTAACTAAATGTTCTACACATCATCATGGGAAACTAATGCCCAAATTACTAAAAACTGCACTAATAAATGAACGTAGTACCTGTTGCTTTAGAAGAAATATTTATCCCTCTCACGGCTGATGAGACCACGTGACACTCGTTGTAACTGGAAAATGTATGGCTTCAACCACTAATTTCTTCATTTTTTAAAAAAACTTTCCTATTTGGTATATATATGTTGTTAGGCAACTATTCAACAATATAGCATATGTCATTCTACATATATATTATATTATTAATCATTGTTACTATATACTACATACTATTCGCCATATCTCTCAAACTTATTTACATATTTTGACGAAATAAAGCTAAAATTGAAGAGGAAACCCCTCCACTTTGTCCTGTTGCGATAAGTGTCCTTTCCCTTTTAGAAACGTTTAAGTTCCTTTTATAACGTTTGTTTCTCTTTTTTAGTTTTTTCAAAATAAAACAGATTCGATTCCATTATATGTGGCTTTGACACACCATACTGTGGTTAACGAATGATAAAAAAGGAATATGTTTATGTGCCATTCAGAAGTACATACAGGGCATTCGTTAATATATGCACTTTCTTCACATTTTGAAAACCAATTTATACTTTCTGTACTACAAAGCTGAATTTTGCATCACCCTTATATTTTTTCCAAATCTCAACCAAATATGGTAACTAAATGTTCTACACATCATCATGGGAAAATAAATGCACAAATTACTACAAATTGCACTAAAAAATGAACGTAGTACCTGTTTCTTTAGAAGAAATAGTTAACCCTCTCACGGCTGATGAGACCACATGACACTCGTTGTAACTGGAAAATATATGGCTTCAACCAATAATTTCTTCAATTTTTGTAAAAAACTCCCCTATTTGGTATATATGTTGTTAGGCAACTATTCAACAATATAGCACATGTCATTCTATATATATATTATATAGTTATCCATTGTTACTATATACTACATACTATTCGCCATATCTCCCAAACTTATTTACATATTTTGACGAAATAAAGCTAAAATTGAAGAGGAAATCCCTCCATTTTGTCCTGTTGCGATAAGTGTCCTTTGCCCTTGAAGAAACGTTAAATTTCTCTTATAAGGTTTGTTTCTGTTTTTTTAGTTTTTTCAAAATAAAACAGATTCGATTCCATTATATGTGGCTTTGACACACCATACTGTGGTTAACGAATGATAAAAGAGGAATACGTACTATGCCATTCAGAAGTACATACAGGGCATTCGTTAATATATGCACTTTCTTCATATTTTGAAAACCAATTTATACTTTCTGTACTACAAAGCTGAATTTTGCATCACCCTGTATATTTTTTCCAAATCTCAACAAATATGCTAACTAAATGTTCTACACATCACCATGGGAAACTAATGCACAAATTACTACAAACTGCACTAAAAAATGAACGTAGTACCGGTTGCTTTAGAAGAAATAGTTAACCCTCTCACGGCTGATGAGACCACGTGACTCTTGTTGTAACTGGAAAATGTATGGCTTCAACCACTAATTTCTTCAATTTTTTAAAAAACTTTCCTATTTGGTATATATATTTTGTTAGGCAACTATTCAACAATATAGCATATGTCGTTCTACATATATATTATATTGTTAATCATTGTTACTATATACTACATACTATTCCCCATATCTCCCAAACTTATTTACATATTTTGACGAAATAAAGCTAAAATTGAAGAGGAAACCCCTCCACTTTGTCCTGTTGCGATAAGGGTCCTTTGCCCTTGAATAAACGTTAAAATTCCTCTTCTAACGTTTGTTTCTCTTTTTTAGTTTTTTCAAAATAAAACAGATTCGATTCCATTATATGTGGCTTTGACACACCATACTGTGGTTAACGAATGATAAAAGAGGAATATGTTACTGTGCCATTCAGAAGTACATACAGGGCATTCGTTAATATATGCAATTTCTTCACATTTTGAAAACCAAGTTAAACTTTCTGTACTACAAAGCTGAATTTTGCTTCACGCTGTATATTTTTTAAAAATCTCAACCAAATATGCTAACTAAATGTTCTACACATCCGCATGGGAAAGTAATGCACAAATTACTACAAACTGCACTAAAAAATGAACGTAGTACCTGTTGCTTTAGAAGAAATAGTTAACCCTCTCACGGCTGATGAGACCACGTGACACTCGTTGTAACTGGAAAATGTATGGCTTCAACCACTAATTTCTTTAATTTTTAAAAAACTTTCCTATTTGGTATATATATGTTGTTAGGCAACTATTCAACAATATAGCATATGTCATTCTACATATATATTATATTATTAATCATTGTTACTATATACTTCATACTATTCGCCATATCTCTCAAACTTATTTACATATTTTGACGAAATAAAGCTAAAATTGAAGAGGAAACCCCTCCACTTTGTCCTGTTGCGATAATTGTTTTTTGCCTTTGAAGAAACGTTAAAATTCCTCGTATAACGTTTGTTTCTCTTTTTTAGTTTTTTCAAAATAAAACAGATTCGATTCCATTATATGTGGCTTTGACACACCATACTGTGGTTAACGAATGATAAAAGAGGAATATGTTACTGTGCCATTCAGAAGTACATACAGGGCATTCGTTAATATATGCACTTTCTTCACATTTTGAAAACCAAGTTAAACTTTCTGTACTACAAAGCTGAATTTTGCATCACCCTGTATATTTTTTACAAATCTCAACCAAATATGCTAACTAAATGTTCTACACATCATCATGGGAAACTAATGCACAAATTACTACAAACTGCACTAATAAATGAACGTAGTACCTGTTGCTTTAGAAGAAATAGTTAACCCTCTCACGGCTGATGAGACCACGTGACACTCGTTGTAACTGGAAAATGTATGGCTTCAACCACTAATTTCTTCATTTTTTAAAAAAACTTTCCTATTTGGTAGGTATATATATGTTGTTAGGCAACTATTCAACAATATAGCATATGTCATTCTACATATAAATTATATTATTAATCATTGTTACTATATACTACATACTATTCGCCATATCTCTCAAACTTATTTACATATTTTGACGAAATAAAGCTAAAATTGAAGAGGAAACCCCTCCACTTTGTCCTGTTGCGATAAGTGTCCTTTGCCCTTTTAGAAACGTTATAATTCCTTTTATAACGTTTGTTTCTCTTTTTTAGTTTTTTCAAAATAATACAGGTTCGATTCCATTATATGTGGCTTTGACACACCATACTGTGGTTAACGAATGATAAAAAAGGAATATGTTACTGTGCCATTCAGAAGTACATACAGGGCATTCGTTAATATATGCACTTTCTTCACATTTTGAAAACCAATTTATACTTTCTGTACTACAAAGCTGAATTTTGCATCACCCTGTATATTTTTTCCAAATCTCAACCAAATATGCTAACTAAATGTTCTACGCATCATCATGGGAAAATAAATGCACAAATTACAACAAATAGCACTAAAAAATGAACGTAGTACCTGTTTCTTTAGAAGAAATAGTTAACCCTCTCAGGGCTGATGAGACCACATGACACTCGTTGTAACTGGAAAATATATGGCTTCAACCAATAATTTCTTCAATTTTTTGTAAAAAAACTCCCCTATTTGGTATATATGTTGTTATGCAACTATTCAACAATATAGCATATGTCATTCTATATATATATTATATAGTTATCCATTGTTACTATATACTACATACTATTCGCCATATCTCCCAAAGTTATTTACATATTTTGACGAAATAAAGCTAAAATTGAAGAGGAAATCCCTCCATTTTGTCCTGTTGCGATAAGTGTCCTTTGCCCTTGAAGAAACGTTAAAATTTCTCTTATAAGGTTTGTTTCTGTTTTTTTAGTTTTTTCAAAATAAAACAGATTCGATTCCATTATATGTGGCTTTGACACACCATACTGTGGTTAACGAATGATAAAAGAGGAATACGTTACTATGCCATTCAGAAGTACATACAGGGCATTCGTTAATATATGCACTTTCTTCACATTTTGAAAACCAATTTATACTTTCTGTACTACAAAGCTGAATTTTGCATCACCCTGTATATTTTTTCCAAATCTCAACCAAATATGCTAACTAAATGTTCTACACATCACCATGGGAAACTAATGCACAAATTACTACAAACTGCACTAAAAAATGAACGTAGTACCGGTTGCTTTAGAAGAAATAGTTAACCCTCTCACGGCTGATGAGACCACGTGACTCTTGTTGTAACTGGAAAATGTATGGCTTCAACCACTAATTTCTTCAATTTTTTAAAAAACTTTCCTATTTGGTATATATATTTTGTTAGGCAACTATTCAACAATATAGCATATGTCGTTCTACATATATATTATATTGTTAATCATTGTTACTATATACTACATACTATTCCCCATATCTCCCAAACTTATTTACATATTTTGACGAAATAAAGCTAAAATTGAAGAGGAAACCCCTCCACTTTGTCCTGTTGCGATAAGGGTCCTTTGCCCTTGAATAAACGTTAAAATTCCTCTTCTAACGTTTGTTTCTCTTTTTTAGTTTTTTCAAAATAAAACAGATTCGATTCCATTATATGTGGCTTTGACACACCATACTGTGGTTAACGAATGATAAAAGAGGAATATGTTACTGTGCCATTCAGAAGTACATACAGGGCATTCGTTAATATATGCAATTTCTTCACATTTTGAAAACCAAGTTAAACTTTCTGTACTACAAAGCTGAATTTTGCTTCACGCTGTATATTTTTTAAAAATCTCAACCAAATATGCTAACTAAATGTTCTACACATCATCATGGGAAACTAATGCCCAAATTACTACAAACTGCACTAAAAAATGAACGTAGTACCTGTTGCTTTAGAAGAAATAGTTAACCCTCTCACGGCTGATGAGACCACGTGACACTCGTTGTAACTGGAAAATGTATGGCTTCAACCACTAATTTCTTCATTTTTTAAAAAAACTTTCCTATTTGGTATATATATGTTGTTAGGCAACTATTCAACAATATAGCATATGTCATTCTACATATATATTATATTATTAATCATTGTTACTATATACTACATACTATTCGCCATATCTCTCAAACTTATTTACATATTTTGACGAAATAAAGCTAAAATTGAAGAGGAAACCCCTCCACTTTGTCCTGTTGCGATAAGTGTCCTTTCCCTTTTAGAAACGTTTAAGTTCCTTTTATAACGTTTGTTTCTCTTTTTTAGTTTTTTCAAAATAAAACAGATTCGATTCCATTATATGTGGCTTTGACACACCATACTGTGGTTAACGAATGATAAAAAAGGAATATGTTTATGTGCCATTCAGAAGTACATACAGGGCATTCGTTAATATATGCACTTTCTTCACATTTTGAAAACCAATTTATACTTTCTGTACTACAAAGCTGAATTTTGCATCACCCTGTATATTTTTTCCAAATCTCAACCAAATATGGTAACTAAATGTTCTACACATCATCATGGGAAAATAAATGCACAAATTACTACAAATTGCACTAAAAAATGAACGTAGTACCTGTTTCTTTAGAAGAAATAGTTAACCCTCTCACGGCTGATGAGACCACATGACACTCGTTGTAACTGGAAAATATATGGCTTCAACCAATAATTTCTTCAATTTTTTGTAAAAAACTCCCCTATTTGGTATATATGTTGTTAGGCAACTATTCAACAATATAGCACATGTCATTCTATATATATATTATATAGTTATCCATTGTTACTATATACTACATACTATTCGCCATATCTCCCAAAGTTATTTACATATTTTGACGAAATAAAGCTAAAATTGAAGAGGAAATCCCTCCATTTTGTCCTGTTGCGATAAGTGTCCTTTGCCCTTGAAGAAACGTTAAAATTTCTCTTATAAGGTTTGTTTCTGTTTTTTTAGTTTTTTCAAAATAAAACAGATTCGATTCCATTATATGTGGCTTTGACACACCATACTGTGGTTAACGAATGATAAAAGAGGAATACGTTACTATGCCATTCAGAAGTACATACAGGGCATTCGTTAATATATGCACTTTCTTCACATTTTGAAAACCAATTTATACTTTCTGTACTACAAAGCTGAATTTTGCATCACCCTGTATATTTTTTCCAAATCTCAACCAAATATGCTAACTAAATGTTCTACACATCACCATGGGAAACTAATGCACAAATTACTACAAACTGCACTAAAAAATGAACGTAGTACCGGTTGCTTTAGAAGAAATAGTTAACCCTCTCACGGCTGATGAGACCACGTGACTCTTGTTGTAACTGGAAAATGTATGGCTTCAACCACTAATTTCTTCAATTTTTTAAAAAACTTTCCTATTTGGTATATATATTTTGTTAGGCAACTATTCAACAATATAGCATATGTCGTTCTACATATATATTATATTGTTAATCATTGTTACTATATACTACATACTATTCCCCATATCTCCCAAACTTATTTACATATTTTGACGAAATAAAGCTAAAATTGAAGAGGAAACCCCTCCACTTTGTCCTGTTGCGATAAGGGTCCTTTGCCTTTGAATAAACGTTAAAATTCCTCTTCTAACGTTTGTTTCTCTTTTTTAGTTTTTTCAAAATAAAACAGATTCGATTCCATTATATGTGGCTTTGACACACCATACTGTGGTTAACGAATGATAAAAGAGGAATATGTTACTGTGCCATTCAGAAGTACATACAGGGCATTCGTTAATATATGCAATTTCTTCACATTTTGAAAACCAAGTTAAACTTTCTGTACTACAAAGCTGAATTTTGCTTCACGCTGTATATTTTTTAAAAATCTCAACCAAATATGCTAACTAAATGTTCTACACATCCGCATGGGAAAGTAATGCACAAATTACTACAAACTGCACTAAAAAATGAACGTAGTACCTGTTGCTTTAGAAGAAATAGTTAACCCTCTCACGGCTGATGAGACCACGTGACACTCGTTGTAACTGGAAAATGTATGGCTTCAACCACTAATTTCTTTAATTTTTAAAAAACTTTCCTATTTGGTATATATATGTTGTTAGGCAACTATTCAACAATATAGCATATGTCATTCTACATATATATTATATTATTAATCATTGTTACTATATACTTCATACTATTCGCCATATCTCTCAAACTTATTTACATATTTTGACGAAATAAAGCTAAAATTGAAGAGGAAACCCCTCCACTTTGTCCTGTTGCGATAAGGGTCCTTTGCCCTTGAATAAACGTTAAAATTCCTCTTCTAACGTTTGTTTCTCTTTTTTAGTTTTTTCAAAATAAAACAGATTCGATTCCATTATATGTGGCTTTGACACACCATACTGTGGTTAACGAATGATAAAAGAGGAATATGTTACTGTGCCATTCAGAAGTACATACAGGGCATTCGTTAATATATGCAATTTCTTCACATTTTGAAAACCAAGTTAAACTTTCTGTACTACAAAGCTGAATTTTGCTTCACGCTGTATATTTTTTAAAAATCTCAACCAAATATGCTAACTAAATGTTCTACACATCATCATGGGAAACTAATGCCCAAATTACTACAAACTGCACTAAAAAATGAACGTAGTACCTGTTGCTTTAGAAGAAATAGTTAACCCTCTCACGGCTGATGAGACCACGTGACACTCGTTGTAACTGGAAAATGTATGGCTTCAACCACTAATTTCTTCATTTTTTAAAAAAACTTTCCTATTTGGTATATATATGTTGTTAGGCAACTATTCAACAATATAGCATATGTCATTCTACATATATATTATATTATTAATCATTGTTACTATATACTACATACTATTCGCCATATCTCTCAAACTTATTTACATATTTTGACGAAATAAAGCTAAAATTGAAGAGGAAACCCCTCCACTTTGTCCTGTTGCGATAAGTGTCCTTTCCCTTTTAGAAACGTTTAAGTTCCTTTTATAACGTTTGTTTCTCTTTTTTAGTTTTTTCAAAATAAAACAGATTCGATTCCATTATATGTGGCTTTGACACACCATACTGTGGTTAACGAATGATAAAAAAGGAATATGTTTATGTGCCATTCAGAAGTACATACAGGGCATTCGTTAATATATGCACTTTCTTCACATTTTGAAAACCAATTTATACTTTCTGTACTACAAAGCTGAATTTTGCATCACCCTGTATATTTTTTCCAAATCTCAACCAAATATGGTAACTAAATGTTCTACACATCATCATGGGAAAATAAATGCACAAATTACTACAAATTGCACTAAAAAATGAACGTAGTACCTGTTTCTTTAGAAGAAATAGTTAACCCTCTCACGGCTGATGAGACCACATGACACTCGTTGTAACTGGAAAATATATGGCTTCAACCAATAATTTCTTCAATTTTTTGTAAAAAACTCCCCTATTTGGTATATATGTTGTTAGGCAACTATTCAACAATATAGCACATGTCATTCTATATATATATTATATAGTTATCCATTGTTACTATATACTACATACTATTCGCCATATCTCCCAAAGTTATTTACATATTTTGACGAAATAAAGCTAAAATTGAAGAGGAAATCCCTCCATTTTGTCCTGTTGCGATAAGTGTCCTTTGCCCTTGAAGAAACGTTAAAATTTCTCTTATAAGGTTTGTTTCTGTTTTTTTAGTTTTTTCAAAATAAAACAGATTCGATTCCATTATATGTGGCTTTGACACACCATACTGTGGTTAACGAATGATAAAAGAGGAATACGTTACTATGCCATTCAGAAGTACATACAGGGCATTCGTTAATATATGCACTTTCTTCACATTTTGAAAACCAATTTATACTTTCTGTACTACAAAGCTGAATTTTGCATCACCCTGTATATTTTTTCCAAATCTCAACCAAATATGCTAACTAAATGTTCTACACATCACCATGGGAAACTAATGCACAAATTACTACAAACTGCACTAAAAAATGAACGTAGTACCGGTTGCTTTAGAAGAAATAGTTAACCCTCTCACGGCTGATGAGACCACGTGACTCTTGTTGTAACTGGAAAATGTATGGCTTCAACCACTAATTTCTTCAATTTTTTAAAAAACTTTCCTATTTGGTATATATATTTTGTTAGGCAACTATTCAACAATATAGCATATGTCGTTCTACATATATATTATATTGTTAATCATTGTTACTATATACTACATACTATTCCCCATATCTCCCAAACTTATTTACATATTTTGACGAAATAAAGCTAAAATTGAAGAGGAAACCCCTCCACTTTGTCCTGTTGCGATAAGGGTCCTTTGCCTTTGAATAAACGTTAAAATTCCTCTTCTAACGTTTGTTTCTCTTTTTTAGTTTTTTCAAAATAAAACAGATTCGATTCCATTATATGTGGCTTTGACACACCATACTGTGGTTAACGAATGATAAAAGAGGAATATGTTACTGTGCCATTCAGAAGTACATACAGGGCATTCGTTAATATATGCAATTTCTTCACATTTTGAAAACCAAGTTAAACTTTCTGTACTACAAAGCTGAATTTTGTTTCACGCTGTATATTTTTTAAAAATCTCAACCAAATATGCTAACTAAATGTTCTACACATCCGCATGGGAAAGTAATGCACAAATTACTACAAACTGCACTAAAAAATGAACGTAGTACCTGTTGCTTTAGAAGAAATAGTTAACCCTCTCACGGCTGATGAGACCACGTGACACTCGTTGTAACTGGAAAATGTATGGCTTCAACCACTAATTTCTTTAATTTTTAAAAAACTTTCCTATTTGGTATATATATGTTGTTAGGCAACTATTCAACAATATAGCATATGTCATTCTACATATATATTATATTATTAATCATTGTTACTATATACTTCATACTATTCGCCATATCTCTCAAACTTATTTACATATTTTGACGAAATAAAGCTAAAATTGAAGAGGAATCCCCTCCACTTTGTCCTGTTGCGATAATTGTCCTTTGCCTTTGAAGAAACGTTAAAATTCCTCGTATAACGTTTGTTTCTCTTTTTTAGTTTTTTCAAAATAAAACAGATTCGATTCCATTATATGTGGCTTTGACACACCATACTGTGGTTAACGAATGATAAAAGAGGAATATGTTACTGTGCCATTCAGAAGTACATACAGGGCATTCGTTAATATATGCACTTTCTTCACATTTTGAAAACCAAGTTAAACTTTCTGTACTACAAAGCTGAATTTTGCATCACCCTGTATATTTTTTACAAATCTCAACCAAATATGCTAACTAAATGTTCTACACATCATCATGGGAAACTAATGCACAAATTACTACAAACTGCACTAATAAATGAACGTAGTACCTGTTGCTTTAGAAGAAATAGTTAACCCTCTCACGGCTGATGAGACCACGTGACACTCGTTGTAACTGGAAAATGTATGGCTTCAACCACTAATTTCTTCATTTTTTAAAAAAACTTTCCTATTTGGTATATATATGTTGTTAGGCAACTATTCAACAATATAGCATATGTCATTCTACATATATATTATATTATTAATCATTGTTACTATATACTACATACTATTCGCCATATCTCTCAAACTTATTTACATATTTTGACGAAATAAAGCTAAAATTGAAGAGGAAACCCCTCCACTTTGTCCTGTTGCGATAAGTGTCCTTTGCCCTTTTAGAAACGTTATAATTCCTTTTATAACGTTTGTTTCTCTTTTTTAGTTTTTTCAAAATAATACAGATTCGATTCCATTATATGTGGCTTTGACACACCATACTGTGGTTAACGAATGATAAAAAAGGAATATGTTACTGTGCCATTCAGAAGTACATACAGGGCACTCGTTAATATATGCACTTTCTTCACATTTTGAAAACCAATTTATACTTTCTGTACTACAAAGCTGAATTTTGCATCACCCTGTATATTTTTTCCAAATCTCAACCAAATATGCTAACTAAATGTTCTACGCATCATCATGGGAAAATAAATGCACAAATTACTACAAATTGCACTAAAAAATGAACGTAGTACCTGTTTCTTTAGAAGAAATAGTTAACCCTCTCAGGGCTGATGAGACCACATGACACTCGTTGTAACTGGAAAATATATGGCTTCAACCAACAATTTCTTCAATTTTTTGTAAAAAAACTCCCCTATTTGTATATATGTTGTTATGCAACTATTCAACAATATAGCATATGTCATTCTATATATATATTATATAGTTATCCATTGTTACTATATACTACATACTATTCGCCATATCTCCCAAAGTTATTTACATATTTTGACGAAATAAAGCTAAAATTGAAGAGGAAATCCCTCATTTTGTCTGTTGCGATAAGTGTCCTTTGCCCTTGAAGAAACGTTAAAATTTCTCTTATAAGGTTTGTTTCTGTTTTTTTAGTTTTTCAAAATAAAACAGATTCGATTCCATTATATGTGGCTTTGACACACCATACTGTGGTTAACGAATGATAAAAGAGGAATACGTTACTATGCCATTCAGAAGTACATACAGGGCATTCGTTAATATATGCACTTTCTTCACATTTTGAAAACCAATTTATACTTTCTGTACTACAAAGCTGAATTTTGCATCACCCTGTATATTTTTTCCAAATCTCAACCAAATATGCTAACTAAATGTTCTACACATCACCATGGGAAACTAATGCACAAATTACTACAAACTGCACTAAAAATGAACGTAGTACCGGTTGCTTTAGAAGAAATAGTTAACCCTCTCACGGCTGATGAGACCACGTGACTCTTGTTGTAACTGGAAAATGTATGGCTTCAACCACTAATTTCTTCAATTTTTTAAAAAACTTTCCTATTTGGTATATATATTTTGTTAGGCAACTATTCAACAATATAGCATATGTCGTTCTACATATATATTATATTGTTAATCATTGTTACTATATACTACATACTATTCCCATATCTCCCAAACTTATTTACATATTTTGACGAAATAAAGCTAAAATTGAAGAGGAAACCCCTCCACTTTGTCCTGTTGCGATAAGGGTCCTTTGCCCTTGAATAAACGTTAAAATTCCTCTTCTAACATTTGTTTCTCTTTTTTAGTTTTTTCAAAATAAAACAGATTCGATTCCATTATATGTGGCTTTGACACACCATACTGTGGTTAACGAATGATAAAAGAGGAATATGTTACTGTGCCATTCAGAAGTACATACAGGGCATTCGTTAATATATGCACTTTCTTCACATTTTGAAAACCAATTTATACTTTCTGTACTACAAAGCTGAATTTTGCATCACCCTGTATATTTTTTACAAATCTCAACCAAATATGCTAACTAAATATTCTACACATCATCATGGGAAACTAATGCACAAATTACTACAAACTGCACTAATAAATGAACGTAGTACCTGTTGCTTTAGAAGAAATAGTTAACCCTCTCACGGCTGATGAGACCACGTGACACTCGTTGTAACTGGAAAATGTATGGCTTCAACCACTAATTTCTTCATTTTTTAAAAAAAACTTTCCTATTTGGTATATATATGTTGTTAGGCAACTATTCAACAATATAGCATATGTCATTCTACATATATATTATATTATTAATCATTGTTACCATATACTACATACTATTCGCCATATCTCTCAAACTTATTTACATATTTTGACGAAATAAAGCTAAAATTGAAGAGGAAACCCCTCCACTTTGTCCTGTTGCGATAAGTGTCCTTTGCCCTTTTAGAAACGTTATAATTCCTTTTATAACGTTTGTTTCTCTTTTTTAGTTTTTTCAAAATAATACAGATTCGATTCCATTATATGTGGCTTTGACACACCATACTGTGGTTAACGAATGATAAAAAAGGAATATGTTACTGTGCCATTCAGAAGTACATACAGGGCATTCGTTAATATATGCACTTTCTTCACATTTTGAAAACCAATTTATACTTTCTGTACTACAAAGCTGAATTTTGCATCACCCTGTATATTTTTTCCAAATCTCAACCAAATATGCTAACTAAATGTTCTACGCATCATCATGGGAAAATAAATGCACAAATTACTACAAATTGCACTAAAAAATGAACGTAGTACCTGTTTCTTTAGAAGAAATAGTTAACCCTCTCAGGGCTGATGAGACCACATGACACTCGTTGTAACTGGAAAATATATGGCTTCAACCAATAATTTCTTCAATTTTTTGTAAAAAAACTCCCCTATTTGGTATATATGTTGTTATGCAACTATTCAACAATATAGCATATGTCATTCTATATATATATTATATAGTTATCCATTGTTACTATATACTACATACTATTCGCCATATCTCCCAAACTTATTTACATATTTTGACGAAATAAAGCTAAAATTGAAGAGGAAATCCCTCCATTTTGTCCTGTTGCGATAAGTGTCCTTTGCCCTTGAAGAAACGTTAAAATTTCTCTTATAAGGTTTGTTTCTGTTTTTTTAGTTTTTTCAAAATAAAACAGATTCGATTCCATTATATGTGGCTTTGACACACCATACTGTGGTTAACGAATGATAAAAGAGGAATACGTTACTATGCCATTCAGAAGTACATACAGGGCATTCGTTAATATATGCACTTTCTTCACATTTTGAAAACCAATTTATACTTTGTGTACTACAAAGCTGAATTTTGCATCACCCTGTATATTTTTTCCAAATCTCAACCAAATATGCTAACTAAATGTTCTACACATCACCATGGGAAACTAATGCACAAATTACTACAAACTGCACTAAAAAATGAACGTAGTACCGGTTGCTTTAGAAGAAATAGTTAACCCTCTCACGGCTGATGAGACCACGTGACTCTTGTTGTAACTGGAAAATGTATGGCTTCAACCACTAATTTCTTCAATTTTTTAAAAAACTTTCCTATTTGGTATATATATTTTGTTAGGCAACTATTCAACAATATAGCATATGTCGTTCTACATATATATTATATTGTTAATCATTGTTACTATATACTACATACTATTCCCCATATCTCCCAAACTTATTTACATATTTTGACGAAATAAAGCTAAAATTGAAGAGGAAACCCCTCCACTTTGTCCTGTTGCGATAAGGGTCCTTTGCCCTTGAATAAACGTTAAAATTCCTCTTCTAACGTTTGTTTCTCTTTTTTAGTTTTTTCAAAATAAAACAGATTCGATTCCATTATATGTGGCTTTGACACACCATACTGTGGTTAACGAATGATAAAAGAGGAATATGTTACTGTGCCATTCAGAAGTACATACAGGGCATTCGTTAATATATGCAATTTCTTCACATTTTGAAAACCAAGTTAAACTTTCTGTACTACAAAGCTGAATTTTGCTTCACGCTGTATATTTTTTAAAAATCTCAACCAAATATGCTAACTAAATGTTCTACACATCCGCATGGGAAAGTAATGCACAAATTACTACAAACTGCACTAAAAAATGAACGTAGTACCTGTTGCTTTAGAAGAAATAGTTAACCCTCTCACGGCTGATGAGACCACGTGACACTCGTTGTAACTGGAAAATGTATGGCTTCAACCACTAATTTCTTTAATTTTTAAAAAACTTTCCTATTTGGTATATATATGTTGTTAGGCAACTATTCAACAATATAGCATATGTCATTCTACATATATATTATATTATTAATCATTGTTACTATATACTTCATACTATTCGCCATATCTCTCAAACTTATTTACATATTTTGACGAAATAAAGCTAAAATTGAAGAGGAAACCCCTCCACTTTGTCCTGTTGCGATAATTGTCCTTTGCCTTTGAAGAAACGTTAAAATTCCTCGTATAACGTTTGTTTCTCTTTTTTAGTTTTTTCAAAATAAAACAGATTCGATTCCATTATATGTGGCTTTGACACACCATACTGTGGTTAACGAATGATAAAAGAGGAATATGTTACTGTGCCATTCAGAAGTACATACAGGGCATTCGTTAATATATGCACTTTCTTCACATTTTGAAAACCAAGTTAAACTTTCTGTACTACAAAGCTGAATTTTGCATCACCCTGTATATTTTTTACAAATCTCAACCAAATATGCTAACTAAATGTTCTACACATCATCATGGGAAACTAATGCACAAATTACTACAAACTGCACTAATAAATGAACGTAGTACCTGTTGCTTTAGAAGAAATAGTTAACCCTCTCACGGCTGATGAGACCACGTGACACTCGTTGTAACTGGAAAATGTATGGCTTCAACCACTAATTTCTTCATTTTTTAAAAAAACTTTCCTATTTGGTATATATATATGTTGTTAGGCAACTATTCAACAATATAGCATATGTCATTCTACATATATATTATATTATTAATCATTGTTACTATATACTACATACTATTCGCCATATCTCTCAAACTTATTTACATATTTTGACGAAATAAAGCTAAAATTGAAGAGGAAACCCCTCCACTTTGTCCTGTTGCGATAAGTGTCCTTTGCCCTTTTAGAAACGTTATAATTCCTTTTATAACGTTTGTTTCTCTTTTTTAGTTTTTTCAAAATAATACAGATTCGATTCCATTATATGTGGCTTTGACACACCATACTGTGGTTAACGAATGATAAAAAAGGAATATGTTACTGTGCCATTCAGAAGTACATACAGGGCATTCGTTAATATATGCACTTTCTTCACATTTTGAAAACCAATTTATACTTTCTGTACTACAAAGCTGAATTTTGCATCACCCTGTATATTTTTTCCAAATCTCAACCAAATATGCTAACTAAATGTTCTACGCATCATCATGGGAAAATAAATGCACAAATTACTACAAATTGCACTAAAAAATGAACGTAGTACCTGTTTCTTTAGAAGAAATAGTTAACCCTCTCAGGGCTGATGAGACCACATGACACTCGTTGTAACTGGAAAATATATGGCTTCAACCAATAATTTCTTCAATTTTTTGTAAAAAAACTCCCCTATTTGGTATATATGTTGTTATGCAACTATTCAACAATATAGCATATGTCATTCTATATATATATTATATAGTTATCCATTGTTACTATATACTACATACTATTCGCCATATCTCCCAAACTTATTTACATATTTTGACGAAATAAAGCTAAAATTGAAGAGGAAACCTCTCCATTTTGTCCTGTTGCGATAAGGGTCCTTTGCCCTTGAAGAAACGTTAAAATTCCTCTTATAACGTTTGTTTCTCTTTTTTAGTTTTTTCAAAATAAAACAGATTCGATTCCATTATATGTGGCTTTGACACACCATACTGTGGTTAACGAATGATAAAAGAGGAATATGTTACTGTGCCATTCAGAAGTACATACAGGGCATTCGTTAATATATGCACTTTCTTCACATTTTGAAAACCAAGTTAAACTTTCTGTACTACAAAGCTGAATTTTGCATCACCCTGTATATTTTTTCCAAATCTCAACCAAATATGCTAACTAAATGTTGTACACATCATCATGGGAAAATAAATGCACAAATTACTACAAATTGCACTAAAAAATGAACATAGTACCTGTTTCTTTAGAAGAAATAGTTAACCCTCTCACGGCTGATGAGACCACGTGACACTCGTTGTAACTGGAAAATATATGGCTTCAACCACTAATTTCTTCAATTTTTTGTAAAAAACTCCCCTATTTGGTATATATATTGTTAGGCAACTATTCAACAATATAGCATATGTCATTCTATATATATATTATATAGTTATCCATTGTTACTATATACTACATACTATTCGCCATATCTCCCAAACTTATTTACATATTTTGAGGAGAGAAAGCTAAAATTGAAGAGGAAATCCCTCCATTTTGTCCTGTTGCGATAAGTGTCCTTTGCCCTTGAATAAACGTTAAAATTTCTCTTATAACGTTTGTTTCTGTTTTTTAGTTTTTTCAAAATAAAACAGATCCGATTCCATTATATGTGGCTTTGACACACCATACTATGGTTAACGAATGATAAAAGAGGAATATGTTACTGTGCCATTCAGAAGTACATACAGGGCATTCGTTAATATATGCAATTTCTTCACATTTTGAAAACCAAGTTAAACGTTCTGTACTACAAAGCTGAATTTTGCATCACCCTGTATATTTTTTCCAAATCTCAACCAAATATGCTAACTAAATGTTCTACACATCATCATGGGAAACTAATGCACAAATTACTACAAACTGCACTAAAAAATGAACGTAGTACCTGTTGCTTTAGAAGAAATAGTTAACCCTCTCACGGCTGATGAGACCACGTGACACTCGTTGTAACTGGAAAATGTATGGCTTCAACCACTAATTTCTTCAATTTTTGAAAAACTTTCCTATTTGGTATATATATGTTGTTAGGCAACTATTCAACAATATAGCATATGTCATTCTACATATATATTATATTATTAATCATTGTTACTATATACTACATACTATTCGCCATATCTCCCAAACTTATTTACATATTTTGACGAAATAAAGCTAAAACTGAAGAGGAAACCCTTCCACTTTGTCCTGTTGCGATAAGGGTCCTTTGCCCTTGAAGAAACGTTAAAATTCCTCTTATAACGTTTGTCTCTCTTTTTTAGTTTTTTCAAAATAAAACAGATTCGATTCCATTATATGTGGCTTTGATACACCATACTGTGGTTAACGAATGATAAAAGAGGAATATGTTACTGTGCCATTCAGAAGTACATACAGGGCATTCGTTAATATATGCAATTTCTTCACATTTTGAAAACCAAGTTAAACTTTCTGTACTACAAAGCTGAATTTTGCATCACGCTGTATATTTTTTACAAATCTCAACCAAATATGCTAACTAAATGTTCTACACATCATCATGGGAAAGTAATGCACAAATTACTACAAACTGCACTAAAAAATGAACGTAGTACCTGTTTCTTTAGAAGAAATAGTTAACCCTCTCAAGGCTGATGAGACCACGTGACACTCGTTGTAACTGGAAAATATATGGCTTCAACCACTAATTTCTTCAATTTTTTTTCAAAACTCTCCTATTTGGTACATATATGTTGTTAGGCAACTATTCAACAATATAGCATATGTCATTCTACATATATATTATATTCTTATCCATTGTTACTATATACTACATACTATTCGCCATATCTCCCAAAGTTATTTACACATTTTGACGAAATAAAGCTCAAATTGAAGGGCAAACCCATCCATTTTGTACGGTTGCGTTACAGGTCCTTTGTCCTTGAAGAAACATTAAAATTCCTCTTATAACGTTTGTTTCTTTTTTTTAGTTTTTTCAAAATAAAACAGATTCGATTCCATTATATGTGGCTTTGACACACCATACTGTGGTTAACGAATGATAAAAGAGGAATATGTTAGTGTGCCATTCAGAAGTACATACAGGGCATTCGTTAATATATGCACTTTCTTCACATTTTGAAAACCAATTTATACTTTCTGTACTACAAAGCTGAATTTTGCATCACCCTGTATATTTTTTCCAAATCTCAACCAAATATGCTAACTAAATGTTCTAAACTTCATGATGGGAAACTAATGCACAAATTACTACAAACTGCACTAAAAAATGAACGTAGTACCTGTTGCTTTAGAAGAAATAGTTAACCCTCTCACGGCTGATGAGACCACGTGACACTCGTTGTAACTGGAAAATGTATGGCTTCAACCACTAATTTCTTCATTTTTTTAAAAAACTTTCTTATTTGGTATATATATGTTGTGAGGCAACTATTCAACAATATAGCATATGTCATTCTACATATATATTATTTTGTTAATCATTGTTACTATATACTACATACTATTCGCCATATCTCCCAAAGTTATTTACATATTTTGACGAAATAGAGCTAAAATTGAAGAGGAAATCCCTCCATTTTGTCCTGTTGCGATAAGTCTCCGTTTCCCTTGAAGAAACGTTAAAATTTCTCTTATAACGTTTGTTTCTGTTTTTTAGTTTTTTCAAAATAAAACAGATTCGATTCCATTCTATGTGGCTTTGACACACCATACTGTGGTTAGCGAATGATAAAAGAGGAATATGTTACCGTACCATTCAGAATTACATACATTGCATTCGTTAATATATGCACTTTCTTCACATTTTGAAAACCAATTTATACTTTCTCTACTACAAAACTGATTTTTGCATCACCCTGTATATTTTTTCCAAATCCCAAACAAATATGCTAACTAAATGTTCTACACATCATGATGGGAAAATAAATGCACAAATTACTACAAACTGCACAAAAAAATGAACGTAGTACCTGTTGCTTTAGAAGAAATAGTTAACCCTCTCACGGCTGATGAGACCACGTGACACTCGTTGTAACTGGTAAATTTATGGCTTCAACCACTAATTTCTTCAATTTTTTAAAAAACTTTCCTATTTGGTATATATATGTTGTTAGGCAACTATTCAACAATAAAGCATATGTCATTCTACATATATATTATATTGTTATCCATTGTTACTATATACTACATACTATTCGCCATATCTCCCAAAATTATTTACATATTTTGACGAAATAAGGCTCAAATTGAAGAGGAAACACCTCCATTTGGCCCTGTTGCGATAAGGTCCTTTGCCCTTGAAGAAACGTTAAAATTCCTCTTCTAACGTTTGTTTCTCTTTTTTAGTTTTTTGAAAATAAAAAAGATTCGATTCCATTATATGTGGCTTTGACACACCATACTGTGGTTAGCGAATGATAAAAGAGGAATGTGTTACTGTACCATTCAGAAGTACATACAGGGCATTTGTTAATATATGCACTTTCTTCACATTTTGAAAACCAATTTATACTTTCTGTACTAAAAAGCTGAATTTTGCATCACCCTGTATATTTTTTCCAAATCTCAACCAAATATGCTAACTAAATGTTCTACACATCATCATGGGAAAATAAATGCACAAATTACTACAAATTGCACTAAAAACTGAACGTAGTAATTTTGCTTTAGAAGAAATATTTAACCCTCTCACGGCTGATGAGACCACGTGACACTCGTTGTAACTGGAAAATGTATGGCTTCAACCACTAATTTCTTCAATTTCTTTAAAAAACTTTCCTATTTGGTACATATATGTTGTTAGGCAACTATTCAACAATATAGCATGTGTCATTCTACATATATATTATATTGTTATCCATTGTTACTATATACTGCTTACTATTCGCTATATCTCCCAAAGTTATTTACATATTTTGACGAAATAAAGCTAAAATTGAAGAGGAAACACCTCCATTTTGTCCTGTTGCGATAAGTGTCCTTTGGCCTTGAAGAAATGTTAAAATTCCTCTTATAACGTTTGTTTCTGTTTTTTAGTTTTTTCAAAATAAAAGAGATTCGATTCCATTATATGTGGCTTTGACACACCATACTGTAGTTAACGAATGATAAAAGAGGAATATGTTACTGTGCCATTCAGAAGTACATACAGGGCATTCGTTAATATATGCACTTTCTTCACATTTTGAAAACCAAGTTAAACTTTCTGTATTACAAAGCTGAATTTTGCATCACCCTGTATATTTTTTACAAATCTCAACCAAATATGCTAACTAAATGTTCTACACATCATCATGGGAAACTAATGCACAAATTACTACAAACTGCACTAAAAAATGAACGTAGTACCTGTTGCTTTAGAAGAAATAGTTAACCCTCTCACGGCTGATGAGACCACGTGACACTCGTTGTAAGTGGAAAATGTATGGCTTCAACCAGTAATTTCTTCATTTTTTTAAAAAACTTTCCAATTTGGTATGTATATGTTGTGAGGCAACTATTCAACAATATAGCATATGTCATTCTACATATATATTATTTTGTTAATCATTGTTACTATATACTACATACTATTCGCCATATCTCCCAAAGTTATTTACATATTTTGACGAAATAAAGCTAAAATTGAAGAGGAAATCCCTCCATTTTGTCCTTTTGATATAAGTCTCCTTTGTCCTTGAAGAAACGTTGAAATTTCTCTTATACGTTTGTTTCTTTTTTTTAGTTTTTTCAAAATAAAACAGATTCGATTCCATTATATGTGGCTTTGACACACCATACTGTGGTTAACGAATGATAAAAGAGGAATATGTTACTGTGCCATTCAGAAGTACATACAGGGCATTCGTTAATATATGCACTTTCTTCACATTTTGAAAACCAATTTATACTTTCTGTACTACAAAGCTGAATTTTGCATCACCCTGTATATTTTTTCCAAATCTCAACCAAATATGCTAACTAAATGTTCTACACATCACCATGGGAAACTAATGCACAAATTACTACAAACTGCACTAAAAAATGAAAGTAGTACCGGTTGCTTTAGAAGAAATAGTTATCCCTCTCACGGCTGATGAGACCACGTGACTCTCGTTGTAACTGGAAAATGTATGGCTTCAACCACTAATTTCTTCAATTTTTTAAAAAACTTTCCTTTTTTTTTATATATATTTTGTTAGGCAACTATTCAACAATATAGCATATGTCATTCTACATATATATTATATTGTTAATCATTGTTACTATATACTACATACTATTCGCCATATCTCCCAAACTTATTTACATATTTTGACGAAATAAAGCTAAAATTGAAGAGGAAACCCCTCCACTTTGTCCTGTTGCGATAGGGATCCTTTGCCCTTGAAGAAACGTTAAAATTCCTCTATAACGTTTGTTTCTCTTTTTTAGTTTTTTCAAAATAAAACAGATTCGATTCCATTATATGTGGCTTTGACACACCATACTGTGGTTAACGAATGATAAAAGAGGAATATGTTACTGTGCCATTCAGAAGTACATACAGGGCATTCGTTAATATATGCAATTTCTTCACATTTTGAAAACCAAGTTAAACTTTCTGTACTACAAAGCTGAATTTTGCATCACGCTGTATATTTTTTACAAATCTCAACCAAATATGCTAACTAAATGTTCTACACATCATCATGGGAAAGTAATGCACAAATTACTACAAACTGCACTAAAAAATGAACGTAGTACCTGTTGCTTTAGAAGAAATAGTTAACCCTCTCACGGCTGATGAGACCACGTGACACTCGTTGTAACTGGAAAATGTATGGCTTCAACCACTAATTTCTTTAATTTTTAAAAAACTTTCCTATTTGGTATATATAATGTTGTTAGGCAACTATTCAACAATATAGCATATGTCATTCTACATATATATTATATTATTAATCATTGTTACTATATACTTCATACTATTCGCCATATCTCTCAAACTTATTTACATATTTTGACGAAATAAAGCTAAAATTGAAGAGGAAACCCCTCCACTTTGTCCTGTTGCGATAAGGGTTATTTGCTCTTTTAAAAACGTTAAAATTCCTTTTAAAACGTTTGTTTCTCTTTTTTAGTTTTTTCAAAATAAAACAGATTCGATTCCATTATATGTGGCTTTGACACACCATACTATGGTTAACGAATGATAAAACAGGAATATGTTACTGTGCCATTCAGAAGTACATACAGGGCATTCGTTAATATATGCAATTTCTTCAAATTTTGAAAACCAAGTTAAACTTTCAGTACTACAAAGCTGAATTTTGCATCACCCTGTATATTTTTTACAAATCTCAACCAAATATGCTAACTAAATGTTCTACACATCAGCATGGGAAACTAATGCACAAATTACTACAAACTGCACTAAAAAATGAACGTAGTACCTGTTTCTTTAGAAGAAATAGTTAACCCTCTCATGGCTGATGAGACCACGTGACACTCGTTGTAACTGGAAAATGTATGGCTTCAACCACTAATTTCTTCAATTTTTAAAAAACTTTCCTATTTGGTATATATATGTTGTTAGGCAACTATTCAACAATCTAGCATATGCCATTCTACATATATATTATATTATTAATCATTGTTACTATATACTACATACTATTCGCCATATCTCCCAAACTTATTTACATATTTTGACGAAATAAAGCTAAAATTGAAGAGGAAACCCCTCCACTTTGTCCTGTTGCGATAAGGGTCCTTTGCCCTTGAAGAAACGTTAAAATTCCTCGTATAACGTTTGTTTCTCTTTTTTAGTTTTTTCAAAATAAAACAGATTCGATTCCATTATATGTGGCTTTGACACACCATACTGTGGTTAACGAATGATAAAAGACTAATATGTTACTGTGCCATTCAGAAGTACATACAGGGCATTCGTTAATATATGCAATTTCTTCACATTTTGAAAACCAAGTTAAACTTTCTGTACTACAAAGCTGAATTTTGCATCACGCTGTATATTTTTTACAAATTTCAACCAAATATGCTAACTAAATGTTCTACACATCATCATGGGAAAGTAATGCACAAATTACTACAAACTGCACTAAAAAATGAACGTAGTACCTGTTGCTTTAGAAGAAATAGTTAACCCTCTCACGGCTGATGAGACCACGTGACACTCGTTGTAACTGGAAAATGTATGGCTTCAACCACTAATTTCTTTAATTTTTAAAAAACTTTCCTATTTGGTATACATATGTTGTTAGGCAACTATTCAACAATATAGCATATGTCATTCTACGTATATATTATATTATTAATCATTGTTACTATATACTTCATACTATTCGCCATATCTCTCAAACTTATTTACATATTTTGACGAAATAAAGCTAAAATTGAAGAGGAAACTCCTCCACTTTGTCCTGTTGCGATAAGGGTTTTTTGCTCTTTTAAAAACGTTAAAATTCCTTTTATAACGTTTGTTTCTCTTTTTTAGTTTTTTCAAAATAAAACAGATTCGATTCCTTTATATGTGGCTTTGACACACCATACTATGGTTAACGAATGATAAAAGAGGAATATGTTACTGTGCCATTCAGAAGTACATACAGGGCATTCGTTAATATATGCAATTTCTTCACATTTTGAAAACCAATTTATACTTTCTCTACTACAAAACTGATTTTTGCATCACCCTGTATATTTTTTCCAAATCTCAACCAAATATGCTAACTAAATGTTCTACACATCAGCATGGGAAAATAAATGCACAAATTACTACAAACTGCACAAAAAATGAACGTAGTACCTGTTTCTTTAGAAGAAATAGTTAACCCTCTCACGGCTGATGAGACCACGTGACACTCGTAGTAACTGGAAAAATATATGGCTTCAACCACTAATTTCTTCAATTTTTTTTTCAAAACTCTCCTATTTGGTACATATATGTTGTTAGGCAACTATTCAACAATATAGCATATGTCATTCTACATATATATTATATTCTTATCCATTGTTACTATATACTACATACTATTCGCCATATCTCCCAAAGTTATTTACACATTTTGACGAAATAAAGCTCAAATTGAAGGGCAACTCATCCATTTTGTACGGTTGCGTTACAGGTCCTTTGTCCTTGAAGAAACATTAAAATTCCTCTTATAACGTTTGTTTCTCTTTTTTAGTTTTTTCAAAATAAAACAGATTCGATTCCATTATATGTGGCTTTGACACACCATACTGTGGTTAACGAATGATAAAAGAGGAATATGTTAGTGTGCCATTCAGAAGTACATACAGGGCATTCGTTAATATATGCACTTTCTTCACATTTTGAAAACCAATTTATACTTTCTGTACTACAAAGCTGAATTTTGCATCACCCTGTATATTTTTTCCAAATCTCAACCAAATATGCTAACTAAATGTTCTAAACTTCATCATGGGAAACTAATGCACAAATTACTACAAACTGCACTAAAAAATGAACGTAGTACCTGTTGCTTTAGAAGAAATAGTTAACCCTCTCACGGCTGATGAGACCACGTGACACTCGTTGTAACTGGAAAATGTATGGCTTCAACCACTAATTTCTTCATTTTTTTAAAAAACTTTCCTATTTGATATATATATGTTGTGAGGCAACTATTCAACAATATAGCATATGTCATTCTACATATATATTATTTTGTTAATCATTGTTACTATATACTACATACTATTCGCCATATCTCCCAAAGTTATTTACATATTTTGACGAAATAGAGCTAAAATTGAAGAGGAAATCCCTCCATTTTGTCCTTTTGATATAAGTCTCCTTTGTCCTTGAAGAAACGTTGAAATTTCTCTTATAACGTTTGTTTCTTTTTTTTAGTTTTTTCAAAATAAAACAGATTCGATTCCATTATATGTGGCTTTGACACACCATACTGTGGTTAACGAATGATAAAAGAGGAATATGTTACTGTGCCATTCAGAAGTACATACAGGGCATTCGTTAATATATGCACTTTCTTCACATTTTGAAAACCAATTTATACTTTCTGTACTACAAAGCTGAATTTTGCATCACCCTGTATATTTTTTCCAAATCTCAACCAAATATGCTAACTAAATGTTCTACACATCACCATGGGAAACTAATGCACAAATTACTACAAACTGCACTAAAATATGAAAGTAGTACCGGTTGCTTTAGAAGAAATAGTTATCCCTCTCACGGCTGATGAGACCACGTGACTCTCGTTGTAACTGGAAAATGTATGGCTTCAACCACTAATTTCTTCAATTTTTTAAAAAACTTTCTTTTTTTTATATATATTTTGTTAGGCAACTATTCAACAATATAGCATATGTCATTCTACATATATATTATATTGTTAATCATTGTTACTATATACTACACACTATTCGCCATATCTCCCAAACTTATTTACATATTTTGACGAAATAAAGCTAAAATTGAAGAGGAAACCCCTCCACTTTGTCCTGTTGCGATAAGGATCCTTTGCCCTTGAAGAAACGTTAAAATTCCTCTTATAACGTTTGTTTCTCTTTTTTAGTTTTTTCAAAATAAAACAGATTCGATTCCATTATATGTGGCTTTGACACACCATACTGTGGTTAACGAATGATAAAAGAGGAATATGTTACTGTGCCATTCAGAAGTACATACAGGGCATTCGTTAATATATGCAATTTCTTCACATTTTGAAAACCAAGTTAAACTTTCTGTACTACAAAGCTGAATTTTGCATCACGCTGTATATTTTTTACAAATCTCAACCAAATATGCTAACTAAATGTTCTACACATCATCATGGGAAAGTAATGCACAAATTACTACAAACTGCACTAAAAAATGAACGTAGTACCTGTTGCTTTAGAAGAAATAGTTAACCCTCTCACGGCTGATGAGACCACGTGACACTCGTTGTAACTGGAAAATGTATGGCTTCAACCACTAATTTCTTTAATTTTTAAAAAACTTTCCTATTTGGTATATATATGTTGTTAGGCAACTATTCAACAATATAGCATATGTCATTCTACATATATATTATATTATTAATCATTGTTACTATATACTTCATACTATTCGCCATATCTCTCAAACTTATTTACATATTTTGACGAAATAAAGCTAAAATTGAAGAGGAAACCCCTCCACTTTGTCCTGTTGCGATAAGGGTTATTTGCTCTTTTAAAAACGTTAAAATTCCTTTTAAAACGTTTGTTTCTCTTTTTTAGTTTTTTCAAAATAAAACAGATTCGATTCCATTATATGTGGCTTTGACACACCATACTATGGTTAACGAATGATAAAAGAGGAATATGTTACTGTGCCATTCAGAAGTACATACAGGGCATTCGTTAATATATGCAATTTCTTCAAATTTTGAAAACCAAGTTAAACTTTCTGTACTACAAAGCTGAATTTTGCATCACCCTGTATATTTTTTACAAATCTCAACCAAATATGCTAACTAAATGTTCTACACATCAGCATGGGAAACTAATGCACAAATTACTACAAACTGCACTAAAAAATGAACGTAGTACCTGTTTCTTTAGAAGAAATAGTTAACCCTCTCATGGCTGATGAGACCACGTGACACTCGTTGTAACTGGAAAATGTATGGCTTCAACCACTAATTTCTTCAATTTTTAAAAAACTTTCCTATTTGGTATATATATGTTGTTAGGCAACTATTCAACAATCTAGCATATGCCATTCTACATATATATTATATTATTAATCATTGTTACTATATACTACATACTATTCGCCATATCTCCCAAACTTATTTACATATTTTGACGAAATAAAGCTAAAATTGAAGAGGAAACCCCTCCACTTTGTCCTGTTGCGATAAGGGTCCTTTGCCCTTGAAGAAACGTTAAAATTCCTCGTATAACGTTTGTTTCTCTTTTTTAGTTTTTTCAAAATAAAACAGATTCGATTCCATTATATGTGGCTTTGACACACCATACTGTGGTTAACGAATGATAAAAGACTAATATGTTACTGTGCCATTCAGAAGTACATACAGGGCATTCGTTAATATATGCAATTTCTTCACATTTTGAAAACCAAGTTAAACTTTCTGTACTACAAAGCTGAATTTTGCATCACGCTGTATATTTTTTACAAATTTCAACCAAATATGCTAACTAAATGTTCTACACATCATCATGGGAAAGTAATGCACAAATTACTACAAACTGCACTAAAAAATGAACGTAGTACCTGTTGCTTCAGAAGAAATAGTTAACCCTCTCACGGCTGATGAGACCACGTGACACTCGTTGTAACTGGAAAATGTATGGCTTCAACCACTAATTTCTTTAATTTTTAAAAAACTTTCCTATTTGGTATACATATGTTGTTAGGCAACTATTCAACAATATAGCATATGTCATTCTACGTATATATTATATTATTAATCATTGTTACTATATACTTCATACTATTCGCCATATCTCTCAAACTTATTTACATATTTTGACGAAATAAAGCTAAAATTGAAGAGGAAACTCCTCCACTTTGTCCTGTTGCGATAAGGGTTTTTTGCTCTTTTAAAAACGTTAAAATTCCTTTTATAACGTTTGTTTCTCTTTTTTAGTTTTTTCAAAATAAAACAGATTCGATTCCTTTATATGTGGCTTTGACACACCATACTATGGTTAACGAATGATAAAAGAGGAATATGTTACTGTGCCATTCAGAAGTACATACAGGACATTCGTTAATATATGCAATTTCTTCACATTTTGAAAACCAATTTATACTTTCTCTACTACAAAACTGATTTTTGCATCACCCTGTATATTTTTTCCAAATCTCAACCAAATATGCTAACTAAATGTTCTACACATCAGCATGGGAAAATAAATGCACAAATTACTACAAACTGCACAAAAAATGAACGTAGTACCTGTTTCTTTAGAAGAAATAGTTAACCCTCTCACGGCTGATGAGACCACGTGACACTCGTAGTAACTGGAAAATATATGGCTTCAACCACTAATTTCTTCAATTTTTTTTTCAAAACTCTCCTATTTGGTACATATATGTTGTTAGGCAACTATTCAACAATATAGCATATGTCATTCTACATATATATTATATTCTTATCCATTGTTACTATATACTACATACTATTCGCCATATCTCCCAAAGTTATTTACACATTTTGACGAAATAAAGCTCAAATTGAAGGGCAAACTCATCCATTTTGTACGGTTGCGTTACAGGTCCTTTGTCCTTGAAGAAACATTAAAATTCCTCTTATAACGTTTGTTTCTCTTTTTTAGTTTTTTCAAAATAAAACAGATTCGATTCCATTATATGTGGCTTTGACACACCATACTGTGGTTAACGAATGATAAAAGAGGAATATGTTAGTGTGCCATTCAGAAGTACATACAGGGCATTCGTTAATATATGCACTTTCTTCACATTTTGAAAACCAATTTATACTTTCTGTACTACAAAGCTGAATTTTGCATCACCCTGTATATTTTTTCCAAATCTCAACCAAATATGCTAACTAAATGTTCTAAACTTCATGATGGGAAACTAATGCACAAATTACTACAAACTGCACTAAAAAATGAACGTAGTACCTGTTGCTTTAGAAGAAATAGTTAACCCTCTCACGGCTGATGAGACCACGTGACACTCGTTGTAACTGGAAAATGTATGGCTTCAACCACTAATTTCTTCATTTTTTTAAAAAACTTTCCTATTTGATATATATATGTTGTGAGGCAACTATTCAACAATATAGCATATGTCATTCTACATATATATTATTTTGTTAATCATTGTTACTATATACTACATACTATTCGCCATATCTCCCAAAGTTATTTACATATTTTGACGAAATAGAGCTAAAATTGAAGAGGAAATCCCTCCATTTTGTCCTGTTGCGATATGTCTCCTTTTCCCTTGAATAAACCTTAAAATTTCTCTTATAACGTTTGTTTCTGTTTTTTAGTTTTTTCAAAATAAAACAGATTCGATTCCATTCTATGTGGCTTTGACACACCATACTGTGGTTAGCGAATGATAAAAGAGGAATATGTTACCGTACCATTCAGAATTACATACATTGCATTCGTTAATATATGCACTTTCTTCACATTTTGAAAACCAATTTATACTTTCTGTACTAAAATGCTGAATTTTGCATCACCCTGTATATTTTTTCCAAATCTCAAACAAATATGCTAACTAAATGTTCTACACATCATGATGGGAAAATAAATGCACAAATTACTACAAACTGCACAAAAAAATGAACGTAGTACCTGTTGCTTTAGAAGAAATAGTTAACCCTCTCACGGCTGATGAGACCACGTGACACTCGTTGTAACTGGTAAATTTATGGCTTCAACCACTAATTTCTTCAATTTTTTAAAAAACTTTCCTATTTGGTATATATATGTTGTTAGGCAACTATTCAACAATATAGCATATGTCATTCTACATATATATTATATTGTTATCCATTGTTACTATATACTACATACTGTTCGCCATATCTCCCAAAATTATTTACATATTTTGACGAAATAAGGCTCAAATTGAAGAGGAAACACATCCATTTGGTCCTGTTGCGATAAGGTCCTTTGCCCTTGAAGAAACGTTAAAATTCCTCTTCTAACGTTTGTTTCTCTTTTTTAGTTTTTTGAAAATAAAAAAGATTCGATTCCATTATATGTGGCTTTGACACACCATACTGTGGTTAGCGAATGATAAAAGAGGAATGTGTTACTGTACCATTCAGAAGTACATACAGGGCATTTGTTAATATATGCACTTTCTTCACATTTTGAAAACCAATTTATACTTTCTGTACTAAAAAGCTGAATTTTGCATCACCCTGTATATTTTTTACAAATCTCAACCAAATATGCTAACTAAATGTTCTACACATCATCATGGGAAACTAATGCACAAATTACTACAAACTGCACTAAAAAATGAACGTAGTACCGGTTGCTTTAGAAGAAATAGTCAACCCTCTCACGGCTGATGAGACCACGTGACACTCGTTGTAAGTGGAAAATGTATGGCTTCAACCAGTAATTTCTTCATTTTTTTAAAAAACTTTCCTATTTGGTATGTATATGTTGTGAGGCAACTATTCAACAATATAGCATATGTCATTCTACATATATATTATTTTGTTAATCATTGTTACTATATTCTACATACTATTCGCCATATCTCCCAAAGTTATTTACATATTTTGACGAAATAAAGCTAAAATTGAAGAGGAAACCCCTTCATTTTGTCCTTTTGCGATAAGTCTCCTTTGCCCTTGAAGAAACGTTGAAATTTCTCTTATAACGTTTGTTTCTTTTTTTTAGTTTTTTCAAAATAAAACAGATTCGATTCCATTCTATGTGGCTTTGACACACCATACTGTGGTTAACGAATGATAAAAGAGGAATATGTTACTGTGCCATTCAGAAGTACATACAGCTCATTCGTTAATATATGCAATTTCTTCACATTTTGAAAACCAATTTATACTTTCTGTACTACAAAGCTGAATTTTGCATCAATCTGTATATTTTTTCCAAATCTCAACCAAATATGCTAACTAAATGTTCTACACATCAGCATGGGAAAATAAATGCACAAATTACTACAAATTGCACTAAAAAATGAACGTAGTACCTGTTTCTTTAGAAGAAATAGTTAACCCTCTCACGGCTGATGAGACCACGTGACACTCGTTGTAACTGGAAAATATATGGCTTCAACCACTAATTTCTTCAATTTTTTGTAAAAACTCCCCTATTTGGTATATATGTTGTTAGGCAACTATTCAACAATATAGCATATGTCATTCTATATATATATTATATAGTTATCCATTGTTACTATATACTACATGCTATTCGCCATATCTCCCAAAGTTATTTACATATTTTGACGAAAGAAAGCTAAAATTGAAGAGGAAACCCCTCCATTTTGTCCTGTTGCGATAAGTGTCCTTTGCCCTTGAATAAACGTTAAAATTTCTCTTATAACGTTTGTTTCTGTTTTTTAGTTTTTTCAAAATAAAACAGATTCGATTCCATTATATGTGGCTTTGACACACCATACTGTGGTTAACGAATGATAAAAGAGGAATATGTTACTGTGCCATTCAGAAGTACATACAGGGCATTCGTTAATATATGCACTTTCTTCACATTTTGAAAACCAATTTATACTTTCTGTACTACAAAGCTGAATTTTGCATCACCCTGTATATTTTTTCCAAATCTCAACCAAATATGCTAACTAAATATTCTACACATCACCATGGGAAACTAATGCACAAATTACTACAAACTGCACTAAAAAATGAAAGTAGTACCGGTTGCTTTAGAAGAAATAGTTATCCCTCTCATGGCTGATGAGACCACGTGACTCTCGTTGTAACTGGAAAATGTATGGCTTCAACCACTAATTTCTTCAATTTTTTAAAAAACTTTCCTATTTGGTATATATATGTTGTTAGGAAACTATTCAACAATATAGCATATGTCATTCTACATATATATTATATTGTTAATCATTGTTACTATATACTACATACTATTCGCCATATCTCCCAAACTTATTTACATATTTTGACGAAATAAAGCTAAAATTGAAGAGGAAACCCCTCCACTTTGTCCTGTTGCGATAAGGGTCCTTTGCCCTTGAAGAAACGTTAAAATTCCTCTTATAACGTTTGTTTCTCTTTTTTAGTTTTTTCAAAATAAAACAGATTCGATTCCATTATATGTGGATTTGACACACCATACTGTGGTTAACGAATGATAAAAGAGGAATATGTTACTGTGCCATTCAGAAGTACATACAGGGCATTCGTTAATATATGCAATTTCTTCACATTTTGAAAACCAAGTTAAACTTTCTGTACTACAAAGCTGAATTTTGCATCACGCTGTATATTTTTTACAAATCTCAACCAAGTATGCTAACTAAATGTTCTACACATCATCATGGGAAAGTAATGCACAAATTACTACAAACTGCACTAAAAAATGAACGTAGTACCTGTTGCTTTAGAAGAAATAGTTAACCCTCTCACGGCTGATGAGACCACGTGACACTCGTTGTAACTGGAAAATGTATGGCTTCAACCACTAATTTCTTTAATTTTTAAAAAACTTTCCTATTTGGTATATATATGTTGTTAGGCAACTATTCAACAATATAGCATATGTCATTCTACATATATATTATATTATTAATCATTGTTACTATATACTTCATACTATTCGCCATATCTCTCAAACTTATTTACATATTTTGACGAAATAAAGCTAAAATTGAAGAGGAAACCCCTCCACTTTGTCCTGTTGCGATATGGGTCCTTTGCTCTTTTAAAAACGTTAAAATTCCTTTTATAACGTTTGTTTCTCTTTTTTAGTTTTTTCAAAATAAAACAGATTCGATTCCATTATATGTGGCTTTGACACACCATACTATGGTTAACGAATGATAAAAGAGGAATATGTTACTGTGCCATTGAGAAGTACATACAGGGCATTCGTTAATATATGCAATTTCTTCAAATTTTGAAAACCAAGTTAAACTTTCTGTACTACAAAGCTGAATTTTGCATCACCCTGTATATTTTTTACAAATCTCAACCAAATATGCTAACTAAATGTTATACACATCAGCATGGGAAACTAATGCACAAATTACTACAAACTGCACTAAAAAATGAACGTAGTACCTGTTTCTTTAGAAGAAATAGTTAACCCTCTCATGGCTGATGAGACCACGTGACACTCGTTGTAACTGGAAAATGTATGGCTTCAACCACTAATTTCTTCAATTTTTAAAAAACTTTCCTATTTGTTATATATATGTTGTTAGGCAACTATTCAACAATATAGCATATGCCATTCTACATATATATTATATTATTAATCATTGTTACTATATACTACATACTATTCGCCATATCTCCCAAACTTATTTACATATTTTGACGAAATAAAGCTAAAATTGAAGAGGAAACCCCTCCACTTTGTCCTGTTGCGATAAGGGTCCTTTGCCCTTGAAGAAACGTTAAAATTCCTCGTATAACGTTTGTTTCTGTTTTTTAGTTTTTTCAAAATAAAACAGATTCGATTCCATTATATGTGGCTTTGACACAGCATACTGTGGTTAACGAATGATAAAAGAGGAATATGTTACTGTGCCATTCAGAAGTACATACAGGGCATTCGTTAATATATGCACTTTCTTCACATTTTGAAAACCAATTTATACTTTCTGTACTACAAAGACGAATTTTGCATCACCCTGTATATTTTTTACAAATCTCAACCAAATATGCTAACTAAATGTTCTACACATCATGATGGAAAATAAATGCACAAATTACTACAAACTGCACAAAAAAATGAACGTAGTACCTGTTGCTTTAGAAGAAATAGTTAACCCTCTCACGGCTGATGAGACCACGTGACACTCGTTGTAACTGGAAAATGTATGGCTTCAACCACTAATTTCTTCAATTTTTAAAAAACTTTCCTATTTGGTATATATATGTTGTTAGGCAACTATTCAACAATATAGCATATGTCATTCTACATATATATTATATTCTTATCCATTGTTACTATATACTACATACTATTCGCCATATCTCCCAAAGTTATTTACATATTTTGACGAAATAAAGCTCAAATTGAAGGGCAAACCCATCCATTTTGTACGGTTGCGTTACAGGTCCTTTGTCCTTGAAGAAACATTAAAATTCCTCTTATATCGTTTGTTTCTCTTTTTTAGTTTTTTCAAAATAAAACAGATTCGATTCCATTATATGTGGCTTTGACACACCATACTATGGTTAACGAATGATAAAAGAGGAATATGTTACTGTGCCATTCAGAAGTACATACAGGGCATTCGTTAATATATGCAATTTCTTCACATTTTGAAAACCAAGTTAAACTTTCTGTACTACAAAGCTGAATTTTGCATCACCCTGTATATTTTTTACAAATCTCAACCAAATATGCTAACTAAATGTTCTACACATCATCATGGGAAACTAATGCACAAATTACTACAAACTGCACAAAAAAATGAACGTAGTACCTGTTGCTTTAGAAGAAATAGTGAACCCTCTCACGGCTGATGAGACCACGTGACACTCGTTGTAACTGGAAAATGTATGGCTTCAACCACTAATTTCTTCAATTTTTTTTAAAAACTTTCCTATTTGGTATATATATGTTTTTAGGCAACTATTCAACAATATAGCATATGTCATTCTACATATATATTATATTGTTAATCATTGTTACTATATACTACATACTATTCGCCATATCTCCCAAAGTTATTTACATATTTCGACGAAAGAAAGCTAAAATTGAAGAGGAAACCCCTCCATTTTGTCCTGTTGCGATAAGGGTCCTTTGCCCTTGAAGAAACATTAAAATTCCTCTTATAACTTTTGTTTCTCTTTTTTAGTTTTTTCAAAATTAAACAGATTCGATTCCATTATATGTGGCTTTGACACACCATACTGTGGTTAACGAATGATAAAAGAGGAATATGTTACTGTGCCATTCAGAAGTACATACAGGGCATTCGTTAATATATGCACTTTCTTTACATTTTGAAAACCAATTTATACTTTCTGTACTACAAAGATGAATTTTGCATCACCCTGTATATTTTTTCCAAATCTCAACCAAATATGCTAACTAAATGTTCTACACATCATCATGGGAAAATAAATGCTCAAATTACTACAAGTTGCACTAAAAAATGAACGTAGTACCTGTTTCTTTAGAAGAAATAGTTAACCCTCTCACGGCTGATGAGACCACGTGACACTCGTTGTAACTGGAAAATGTATGGCTTCAACCACTAATTTCTTCATTTTTTTTTAAAAACTCTCCTATTTGGTACATATATGTTGTTAGGCAACTATTCAACAATATAGCATATGTCATTCTACATATATATTATATTCTTATCCATTGTTACGATATACTACATACTATTCGCCATATCTCCCAAAGTTATTTACATATTTTGACGAACTAAAGCTCAAATTGAAGGGCAAACCCATCCATTTTGTACGGTTGCGTTACTGGTCCTTTGTCCTTGAAGAAACATTAAAATTCCTCTTATAACCTTTGTTTCTCTTTTTTAGTTTTTTCAAAATAAAACAGATTCGATTCCATTATATGTGGCTTTGACACACCATACTATGGTTAACGAATAATAAAAGAGGAATATGTTACTGTGCCATTCAGAAGTAAATACAGGGCATTCGTTAATATATGAAATTTCTTCACATTTTGAAAACGAAGTTAAACTTTCTGTACTAGAAAGCTGAATTTTGCATCACCCTGTATATTTTTTACAAATCTCAACCAAATATGCTAACTAAATGTTCTACACATCATCATGGGAAACTAATTGACAATTTACTACAAACTGCACTAAAAAATGAACGTAGTACCTGTTGCTTTAGAAGAAATAGTTAACCCTCTCACGGCTGATGAGACCACGTGACACTCGTTGTAACTGGAAAATGTATGGCTTCAACCACTAATTTCTTAATTTTTTTAAAAACTTTCCTATTTGGTATATATATGTTGTTAGGCAACTATTCAACAATATAGCATATGTCATTCTACATATATATTATATTGTTAATCATTGTTACTATATACTACATACTATTCGCCATATCTCCCAAAGTTATTTACATATTTCGACGAAAGAAAGCTAAAATTGAAGAGGAAACCCCTCCATTTTGTCCTGTTGCGATAAGGGTCCTTTGGCCTTGAAGAAACATTAAAATTCCTCTTATAACGTTTGTTTCTCTTTTTTTAGTTTTTTCAAAATAAAACAGATTCGATTCCATTATATGTGGCTTTGACACACCATACTGTGCTCAACGAATGATAAAAGAGGAATATGTTACTGTGCCATTCAGAAGTACATACAGGGCATTCGTTAATATATGCACTTTCTTCACATTTTGAAAACCAATTTATACTTTCTGTACTACAAAGCTGAATTTTGCATCACCCTGTATATTTTTTCCAAATCTCATCCAAATATGCTAACTAAATGTTCTACACATCATGATGGGAAAATAAATGCACAAATTACTACAAACTGCACAAAAAAATGAATGTAGTACCTGTTGCTTTAGAAGAAATAGTGAACCCTCTCACGGCTGATGAGACCACGTGACACTCGTTGTAACTGGAAAATATATGGCTTCAACCACTAATTTCTTCAATTTTTTTTAAAAAACTCTCCTTTTTGGTATATATGTTGTTAGGCAACTATTCAACAATATAGCATATGTCATTCTACATATATATTATATTGTTATCCATTGTTACTATATACTACATACTATTCGCCATATCTCCCAAAGTTATTTACATATTTTGACGAAAGAAAAAAAAATTGAAGAGGAAACCCCTCCATTTTGTCCTGTTGCGATAAGTGTCCTTTGCCCTTGAAGAAACGTTAACATTTCTCTTATAACGTTTGTTTCTGTTTTTTAGTTTTTTCAAAATAAAACAGATTCGATTCCATTATATGTGGCTTTGACACACCATACTGTGGTTAACGAATGATAAAAGAGGAATATGTTACTGTGCCATTCAGAAGTACGTACAGGGCATTCGTTAATATATGCACTTTCTTCACATTTTGAAAACCAATTTATACTTTCTGTACTACAAAGATGAATTTTGCATCACCCTGTATATTTTTTACAAATCTCAACCAAATATGCTAACTAAATGTTCTACACATCATGATGGAAAATAAATGCACAAATTACTACAAACTGCACAAAAAAATGAACGTAGTACCTGTTGCTTTAGAAGAAATAGTTAACCCTCTCACGGCTGATGAGACCACGTGACACTCGTTGTAACTGGAAAATGTATGGCTTCAACCACTAATTTCTTCAATTTTTAAAAAACTTTCCTATTTGGTATATATATGTTGTTAGGCAACTATTCAACAATATAGCATATGTCATTCTACATATATATTATATTCTTATCCATTGTTACTATATACTACATACTATTCGCCATATCTCCCAAAGTTATTTACATATTTTGACGAAATAAAGCTCAAATTGAAGGGCAAACCCATCCATTTTGTACGGTTGCGTTACAGGTCCTTTGTCCTTGAAGAAACATTAAAATTCCTCTTGTAACGTTTGTTTTTCTTTTTTAGTTTTTTCAAAATAAAACAGATTCGATTCCATTATATGTGGCTTTGACACACCATACTATGGTTAACGAATGATAAAAGAGGAATATGTTACTGTGCCATTCAGAAGTACATACAGAGCATTCGTTAATATATGCAATTTCTTCACATTTTGAAAACCAAGTTAAACTTTCTGTACTACAAAGCTGAATTTTGCATCACCCTGTATATTTTTTACAAATCTCAACCAAATATGCTAACTAAATGTTCTACACATCATCATGGGAAACTAATGCACAAATTACTACAAACTGCACAAAAAAATGAACGTAGTACCTGTTGCTTTAGAAGAAATAGTGAACCCTCTCACGGCTGATGAGACCACGTGACACTCGTTGTAACTGGAAAATGTATGGCTTCAACCACTAATTTCTTCAATTTTTTTAAAAACTTTCCTATATGGTATATATATGTTTTTAGGCAACTATTCAACAATATAGCATATGTCATTCTACATATATATTATATTGTTAATCATTGTTATTATATACTACATACTATTCGCCATATCTCCCAAAGTTATTTACATATTTCGACGAAAGAAAGCTAAAATTGAAGAGGAAACCCCTCCATTTTGTCCTGTTGCGATTAGGGTCCTTTGCCCTTGAAGAAACATTAAAATTCCTCTTATAACGTTTGTTTCTAGTTTTTAGTTTTTTCAAAATAAAACAGATTCGATTCCATTATATGTGGCTTTGAAACACCATACTGTGCTTAACGAATGATAAAAGAGGAATATGTTACTGTGCCATTCAGAAGTACATACAGGGCATTCGTTAATATATGCACTTTCTTCACATTTTGAAAACAAATTTATACTTTCTGTAGTACAAAGATGAATTTTGCATCACCCTGTATATTTTTTCCAAATCTCATCCAAATATGTTAACTAAATGTTCTACACATCATCAGCGGAAAATAAATGCACAAATTACTACAAATTGCACTAAAAAATGAACGTAGTACCTGTTTCTTTAGAAGAAATAGTTAACCCTCTCACGGCTGATGAGACCACGTGACACAAGTTGTAACTGGAAAATGTATGGCTTCAACCACTAATTTCTTCAATTTTTTTCAAAACACTCTCCTATTTGGTATATATGTTGTTAGGCAACTATTCAACAATATAGCATATGTCATTCTACATATATATTATATTGTTATCCATTGTTACTATATACTACATATTATTCGCCATATCTCCCAAAGTTATTTACATATTTTGACGAAAGAAAGGTAAAATTGAAGAGGAAACCCCTCCATTTTCTCCTGTTGCGATAAGTGTCCTTTGCCCTTGAGGAAACGTTAAAATTTCTCTTACAACGTTTGTTTCTCTTTTTTACTTTTTTCGAAATAAAACAGATTCGATTCCATTATATGTGGCTTTGACACACCATACTATGGTTAACGAATGATAAAAGAGGAATATGTTACTGTGCCATTCAGAAGTACATACAGGGATTCGTTAATATATGCACTTTCTTCACATTTTGAAAACCAATTTATACTTTCTGTAGTACAAAGATGAATTTTGCATCACCCTGTATATTTTTTCCAAATCTCAACCAAATATGCTAACTAAATGTTCTACACATCATCATGGGAAACTAATGCACAAATTACTACAAACTGCACTAAAAAATGAACGTAGTACCTGTTTCTTTAGAAGAAATAGTTAACCCTCTCACGGCTGATGAGACCACGTGACACTCGTTGTAACTGGAAAATGTATGGCTTCAACCACTAATTTCTTCAATTTTTTTAAAAACTTTCCTATTTGGTATATATATGTTGTTAGGCAACTATTCAACAATATAGCATATGTCATTCTACATATATATTATATTGTTATCCATTGTTACTATATACTACATATTATTCGCCATATCTCCCAAAGTTATTTACATATTTTGACGAAAGAAAGGTAAAATTGAAGAGGAAACCCCTCCATTTTCTCCTGTTGCGATAAGTGTCCTTTGCCCTTGAGGAAACGTTAAAATTTCTCTTACAACGTTTGTTTCTCTTTTTTACTTTTTTCGAAATAAAACAGATTCGATTCCATTATATGTGGCTTTGACACACCATACTGTGGATAACGAATGATAAAAGAGGAATATGTTACTGTGCCATTCAGAAGTACATACAGGGCATTCGTTAATATATGCAATTTCTTCACATTTTGAAAACCAAGTTAAAATTTCTGTAGTACAAAGATGAATTTTGCATCACCCTGTATATTTTTTCCAAATCTCAACCAAATATGCTAACTAAATGTTCTACACATCATCATGGGAAACTAATGCACAAATTACTACAAACTGCACTAAAAAATGAACGTAGTACCTGTTTCTTTAGAAGAAATAGTTAACCCTCTCACGGCTGATGAGACCACGTGACACTCGTTGTAACTGGAAAATGTATGGCTTCAACCACTAATTTCTTCAATTTTTTTAAAAACTTTCCTATTTGGTATATATATGTTGTTAGGCAACTATTCAACAATATAGCATATGTCATTCTACATATATATTATATTGTTATCCATTGTTACTATATACTACATATTATTCGCCATATCTCCCAAAGTTATTTACATATTTTGACGAAAGAAAGGTAAAATTGAAGAGGAAACCCCTCCATTTTCTCCTGTTGCGATAAGTGTCCTTTGCCCTTGAGGAAACGTTAAAATTTCTCTTACAACGTTTGTTTCTCTTTTTTACTTTTTTCGAAATAAAACAGATTCGATTGCATTATATGTGGCTTTGACACACCATACTGTGGATAACGAATGATAAAAGAGGAATATGTTACTGTGCCATTCAGAAGTACATACAGGGCATTCGTTAATATATGCAATTTCTTCACATTTTGAAAACCAAGTTAAAATTTCTGTACTACAAAGCTGAATTTTGCATCACCCTGTATATTTTTTCCAAATCTCAACCAAATATGCTAACTAAATGTTCTACACATCATCATGGGAAACTAATGCACAAATTACTACAAACTGCACAAAAAAATGAATGTAGTACCTGTTGCTTTAGAAGAAATAGTGAACCCTCTCACGGCTGATGAGACCACGTGACACTCGTTGTAACTGGAAAATATATGGCTTCAACCACTAATTTCTTCAATTTTTTTTAAAAAACTCTCCTTTTTGGTATATATGTTGTTAGGCAACTATTCAACAATATAGCATATGTCATTCTACATATATATTATATTGTTATCCATTGTTACTATATACTACATACTATTCGCCATATCTCCCAAAGTTATTTACATATTTTGACGAAAGAAAAAAAAATTGAAGAGGAAACCCCTCCATTTTGTCCTGTTGCGATAAGTGTCCTTTGCCCTTGAAGAAACGTTAACATTTCTCTTATAACGTTTGTTTCTGTTTTTTAGTTTTTTCAAAATAAAACAGATTCGATTCCATTATATGTGGCTTTGACACACCATACTGTGGTTAACGAATGATAAAAGAGGAATATGTTACTGTGCCATTCAGAAGTACGTACAGGGCATTCGTTAATATATGCACTTTCTTCACATTTTGAAAACCAATTTATACTTTCTGTACTACAAAGATGAATTTTGCATCACCCTGTATATTTTTTACAAATCTCAACCAAATATGCTAACTAAATGTTCTACACATCATGATGGAAAATAAATGCACAAATTACTACAAACTGCACAAAAAAATGAACGTAGTACCTGTTGCTTTAGAAGAAATAGTTAACCCTCTCACGGCTGATGAGACCACGTGACACTCGTTGTAACTGGAAAATGTATGGCTTCAACCACTAATTTCTTCAATTTTTAAAAAACTTTCCTATTTGGTATATATATGTTGTTAGGCAACTATTCAACAATATAGCATATGTCATTCTACATATATATTATATTCTTATCCATTGTTACTATATACTACATACTATTCGCCATATCTCCCAAAGTTATTTACATATTTTGACGAAATAAAGCTCAAATTGAAGGGCAAACCCATCCATTTTGTACGGTTGCGTTACAGGTCCTTTGTCCTTGAAGAAACATTAAAATTCCTCTTGTAACGTTTGTTTTTCTTTTTTAGTTTTTTCAAAATAAAACAGATTCGATTCCATTATATGTGGCTTTGACACACCATACTATGGTTAACGAATGATAAAAGAGGAATATGTTACTGTGCCATTCAGAAGTACATTCAGAGCATTCGTTAATATATGCAATTTCTTCACATTTTGAAAACCAAGTTAAACTTTCTGTACTACAAAGCTGAATTTTGCATCACCCTGTATATTTTTTACAAATCTCAACCAAATATGCTAACTAAATGTTCTACACATCATCATGGGAAACTAATGCACAAATTACTACAAACTGCACAAAAAAATGAACGTAGTACCTGTTGCTTTAGAAGAAATAGTGAACCCTCTCACGGCTGATGAGACCACGTGACACTCGTTGTAACTGGAAAATGTATGGCTTCAACCACTAATTTCTTCAATTTTTTTAAAAACTTTCCTATATGGTATATATATGTTTTTAGGCAACTATTCAACAATATAGCATATGTCATTCTACATATATATTATATTGTTAATCATTGTTATTATATACTACATACTATTCGCCATATCTCCCAAAGTTATTTACATATTTCGACGAAAGAAAGCTAAAATTGAAGAGGAAACCCCTCCATTTTGTCCTGTTGCGATTAGGGTCCTTTGCCCTTGAAGAAACATTAAAATTCCTCTTATAACGTTTGTTTCTCTTTTTTAGTTTTTTCAAAATAAAACAGATTCGATTCCATTATATGTGGCTTTGACACACCATACTGTGCTTAACGAATGATAAAAGAGGAATATGTTACTGTGCCATTCAGAAGTACATACAGGGCATTCGTTAATATATGCACTTTCTTCACATTTTGAAAACAAATTTATACTTTCTGTAGTACAAAGATGAATTTTGCATCACCCTGTATATTTTTTCCAAATCTCATCCAAATATGTTAACTAAATGTTCTACACATCATCATGGGAAAATAAATGCACAAATTACTACAAATTGCACTAAAAAATGAACGTAGTACCTGTTTCTTTAGAAGAAATAGTTAACCCTCTCACGGCTGATGAGACCACGTGACACTCGTTGTAACTGGAAAATGTATGGCTTCAACCACTAATTTCTTCAATTTTTTTCAAAACACTCTCCTATTTGGTATATATGTTGTTAGGCAACTATTCAACAATATAGCATATGTCATTCTACATATATATTATATTGTTATCCATTGTTACTATATACTACATATTATTCGCCATATCTCCCAAAGTTATTTACATATTTTGACGAAAGAAAGGTAAAATTGAAGAGGTAACCCCTCCATTTTCTCCTGTTGCGATAAGTGTCCTTTGCCCTTGAGGAAACGTTAAAATTTCTCTTACAACGTTTGTTTCTCTTTTTTACTTTTTTCGAAATAAAACAGATTCGATTCCATTATATGTGGCTTTGACACACCATACTATGGTTAACGAATGATAAAAGAGGAATATGTTACTGTGCCATTCAGAAGTACATACAGGGATTCGTTAATATATGCACTTTCTTCACATTTTGAAAACCAATTTATACTTTCTGTAGTACAAAGATGAATTTTGCATCACCCTGTATATTTTTTCCAAATCTCAACCAAATATGCTAACTAAATGTTCTACACATCATCATGGGAAACTAATGCACAAATTACTACAAACTGCACTAAAAAATGAACGTAGTACCTGTTTCTTTAGAAGAAATAGTTAACCCTCTCACGGCTGATGAGACCACGTGACACTCGTTGTAACTGGAAAATGTATGGCTTCAACCACTAATTTCTTCAATTTTTTTCAAAACACTCTCCTATTTGGTATATATGTTGTTAGGCAACTATTCAACAATATAGCATATGTCATTCTACATATATATTATATTGTTATCCATTGTTACTATATACTACATATTATTCGCCATATCTCCCAAAGTTATTTACATATTTTGACGAAAGAAAGGTAAAATTGAAGAGGAAACCCCTCCATTTTCTCCTGTTGCGATAAGTGTCCTTTGCCCTTGAGGAAACGTTAAAATTTCTCTTACAACGTTTGTTTCTCTTTTTTACTTTTTTCGAAATAAAACAGATTCGATTCCATTATATGTGGCTTTGACACACCATACTGTGGATAACGAATGATAAAAGAGGAATATGTTACTGTGCCATTCAGAAGTACATACAGGGCATTCGTTAATATATGCAATTTCTTCACATTTTGAAAACCAAGTTAAAATTTCTGTACTACAAAGCTGAATTTTGCATCACCCTGTATATTTTTTCCAAATCTCAACCAAATATGCTAACTAAATGTTCTACACATCATCATGGGAAACTAATGCACAAATTACTACAAACTGCACTAAAAAATGAACGTAGTACCTGTTTCTTTAGAAGAAATAGTTAACCCTCTCACGGCTGATGAGACCACGTGACACTCGTTGTAACTGGAAAATGTATGGCTTCAACCACTAATTTCTTCAATTTTTTTAAAAACTTTCCTATTTGGTATATATATGTTGTTAGGCAACTATTCAACAATATAGCATATGTCATTCTACATATATATTATATTGTTAATCATTGTTACTATATACTACATACTATTCGCCATATCTCCCAAACTTATTTACATATTTTGACGAAATAAAGCTAAAATTGAAGAGGGAACCTTTCCATTTTGTCCTGTTGCGATAAGGGTCCTGTGCCCTTGAAGAAACGTTAAAATTCCTCTTATAACGTTTGTTTCTCTTTTTTAGTTTTTTCAAAATAAAACAGATTCGATTCCATTATATGTGGCTTTGACACACCATACTGTGGTTAACGAATGATAAAAGAGGAATATGTTACTGTGCCATTCAGAAGTACATACAGGGATTCGTTAATATATGCACTTTCTTCACATTTTGAAAACCAATTTATACTTTCTGTAGTACAAAGATGAATTTTGCATCACCCTGTATATTTTTTCGAAATCTCAACCAAATATGCTAACTAAATGTTCTACACATCATCAGCGGAAAATAAATGCACAAATTACTACAAACTGCACAAAAAATGAACGTAGTACCTGTTGCTTTAGAAGAAATAGTTAACCCTCTCACGGCTGATGAGACCACGTGACACTCGTTGTAACTGGAAAATGTATGGCTTCAACTACTAATTTCTTCAATTTTTTAAAAAACTCTCCTATTTGGTATATATATGTTGTTAGGCAACTATTCAACAATATAGCATATGTCATTCTACATATATATTATATTGCTATCCATTGTTACTATATACTACATACTATTCGCCATATCTCCCAAAGTTATTTACATATTTTGACGAAATAAAGCTTAAATTGAAGAGGAAACCCATCCATTTTGCACGGTTGCGATAAGTGTCCTTTGCCCTTGAAGAAACGTTAAAATTCCTCTTATAACGTTTGTTTCTGTTTTTTAGTTTTTTCAAAATAAAACAGATTCGATTCCATTATATGTGGCTTTGACACACCATACTGTGGTTAACGAATGATAAAAGAGGAATATGTTACTGTGCCATTCAGAAGTACATACAGGGCATTCGTTAATATATGCACTTTCTTCACATTTTGAAAACCAATTTATACTTTCTGTACTACAAAGCTGAATTTTGCATCACCCTGTATATTTTTTTTAAATCTCAACCAAATATGCTAACTAAATGTTCTACACATCATCAGCGGAAAAGAAATGCACAAATTACTACAAACTGCACAAAAAAATGAACGTAGTACCTGTTGCTTTAGAAGAAATAGTTAACCCTTTCACGGCTGATGAGACCACGTGACACTCGTTGTAACTGGAAAATGTATGGCTTCAACCACTAATTTCTTCATTTTTTTAAAAAACTTTCCTATTTGGTATATATATGTTGTTAGGCAACTATTCAACAATATGGCATATGTCATTCTACATATATATTATATTGTTATCCATTGTTACTATATACTACATACTATTCGCCATATCTCCCAAAATTATTTACATATTTTGACGAAATAAAGCTAAAATTGAAGGGCAAACCCATCCATTTTGTCCTGTTGCGAAAAGGGTCCTTTGTCCTTGAAGAAACGTTAAAATTCCTCTTATAACATTTGTTTCTGTTTTTTAGTTTTTTCAAAATAAAACTGATTCGATTCCATTATATGTGGCTTTGACACACCATACTGTGGTTAACGAATGATAAAAGAGGAATATGTTACTGTACAATTCAGAAGTACATACAGGGCATTCGTTAATATATGCACTTTCTTCACATTTTGAAAACCAATTTATACTTTCTGTACTACAAAGCTGAATTTTGCATCACCCTGTATATTTTTTTCCAAATCTCATCCAAATATGCTAACTAAATGTTCTACACATCATGATGGGAAAATAAATGCACAAATTACTACAAACTGCACAAAAAAATGAACGTAGTACCTGTTGCTTTAGAAGAAATAGTGAACCCTCTCACGGCTGATGAGACCACGTGACACTCGTTGTAACTGGAAAATATATGGCTTCAACCACTAATTTCTTCAATTTTTTTTAAAAAACTCTCCTTTTTGGTATATATGTTGTTAGGCAACTATTCAACAATATAGCATATGTCATTCTACATATATATTATATTGTTATCCATTGTTACTATATACTACATACTATTCGCCATATCTCCCAAAGTTATTTACATATTTTGACGAAAGAAAAAAAAATTGAAGAGGAAACCCCTCCATTTTGTCCTGTTGCGATAAGTGTCCTTTGCCCTTGAAGAAACGTTAAAATTTCTCTTATAACGTTTGTTTCTGTTTTTTAGTTTTTTCAAAATAAAACAGATTCGATTCCATTATATGTGGCTTTGACACACCATACTGTGGTTAACGAATGATAAAAGAGGAATTTGTTACTGTGCCATTCAGAAGTACATACAGGGCATTCGGAAATATATACACTTTCTTCACATTTTGAAAACCAATTTATACTTTCTGTACTACAAAGATGAATTTTGCATCACCCTGTATATTTTTTACAAATCTCAACCAAATATGCTAACTAAATGTTCTACACATCATGATGGAAAATAAATGCACAAATTACTACAAACTGCACAAAAAAATGAACGTAGTACCTGTTGCTTTAGAAGAAATAGTTAACCCTCTCACGGCTGATGAGACCACGTGACACTCGTTGTAACTGGAAAATGTATGGCTTCAACCACTAATTTCTTCAATTTTTTTTAAAAAACTTTCCTATTTGGTATATATATGTTGTTAGGCAACTATTCAACAATATAGCATATGTCATTCTACATATATATTATATTCTTATCCATTGTTACTATATACTACATACTATTCGCCATATCTCCCAAAGTTATTTACATATTTTGACGAAATAAAGCTCAAATTGAAGGGCAAACCCATCCATTTTGTACGGTTGCGTTACAGGTCCTTTGTCCTTGAAGAAACATTAAAATTCCTCTTATAATGTTTGTTTCTCTTTTTTAGTTTTTTCAAAATAAAACAGATTCGATTCCATTATATGTGGCTTTGACACACCATACTATGGTTAACGAATGATAAAAGAGGAATATGTTACTGTGCCATTCAGAAGTACATACAGAGCATTCGTTAATATATGCAATTTCTTCACATTTTGAAAACCAAGTTAAACTTTCTGTACTACAAAGCTGAGTTTTGCATCACCCTGTATATTTTTTACAAATCTCAACCAAATATGCTAACTAAATGTTCTACACATCATCATGGGAAACTAATGCACAAATTACTACAAACTGCACTAAAAAATGAACGTAGTACCTGTTGCTTTAGAAGAAATAGTTAACCCTCTCAAGGCTGATGAGACCACGTGACACTCGTTGTAACTGGAAAATGTATGGCTTCAACCACTAATTTCTTCAATTTTTTTAAAAACTTTCCTATTTGGTATATATATGTTTTTAGGCAACTATTCAACAATATAGCATATGTCATTCTACATATATATTATATTGTTAATCATTGTTACTATATACTACATACTATTCGCCATATCTCCCAAAGTTATTTACATATTTTGACGAAATAAAGCTCAAATTGAAGGGCAAACCCATCCATTTTGTACGGTTGCGTTACTGGTCCTTTGTCCTTGAAGAAACATTAAAATTCCTCTTATAACCTTTGTTTCTCTTTTTTAGTTTTTTCAAAATAAAACAGATTCGATTCCATTATATGTGGTTTTGACACACCATACTATGGTTAACGAATGATAAAAGAGGAATATGTTACTGTGCCATTCAGAAGTAAATACAGGGCATTCGTTAATATATGAAATTTCTTCACATTTTGAAAACGAAGTTAAACTTTCTGTACTACAAAGCTGAATTTTGCATCACCCTGTATATTTTTTCCAAATCTCAACCAAATATGCTAACTAAATGTTCTACACATCATCATGGGAAACTAATTCACAATTTACTACAAACTGCACTAAAAAATGAACGTAGTACCTGTTGCTTTAGAAGAAATAGTTAACCCTCTCACGGCTGATGAGACCACGTGACACTCGTTGTAACTGGAAAATGTATGGCTTCAACCACTAATTTCTTAATTTTTTTAAAAACTTTCCTATTTGGTATATATATGTTGTTAGGCAACTATTCAACAATATAGCATATGTCATTCTACATATATATTATATTGTTAATCATTGTTACTATATACTACATACTATTCGCCATATCTCCCAAAGTTATTTACATATTTCGACGAAAGAAAGCTAAAATTGAAGAGGAAACCCCTCCATTTTGTCCTGTTGCGATAAGGGTCCTTTGGCCTTGAAGAAACATTAAAATTCCTCTTATAACGTTTGTTTCTCTTTTTTAGTTTTTTCAAAATAAAACAGATTCGATTCCATTATATGTGGCTTTGACACACCATACTGTGCTCAACGAATGATAAAAGAGGAATATGTTACTGTGCCATTCAGAAGTACATACAGGGCATTCGTTAATATATGCACTTTCTTCACATTTTGAAAACCAATTTATACTTTCTGTACTACAAAGCTGAATTTTGCATCACCCTGTATATTTTTTCCAAATCTCATCCAAATATGCTAACTAAATGTTCTACACATCATGATGGGAAAATAAATGCACAAATTACTACAAACTGCACAAAAAAATGAACGTAGTACCTGTTGCTTTAGAAGAAATAGTTAACCCTCTCACGGCTGATGAGACCACGTGACACTCGTTGTAACTGGAAAATGTATGGCTTCAACCACTAATTTCTTCAATTTTTTTTAAAAACTCTCCTATTTGGTACATATATGTTGTTAGGCAACTATTCAACAATATAGCATATGTCATTCTACATATATATTATATTCTTATCCATTGTTACTATATACTACATACTATTCGCCATATCTCCCAAAGTTATTTACACATTTTGACGAAATAAAGCTCAAATTGAAGAGGAAACCCATTCATTTTGTACGGTTGCGATAAGTGTCCTTTGCCCTTGAAGAAACGTTAAAATTCCTCTTATAACGTTTGTTTCTGTTTTTTTGTTTTTTCAAAATAAAACAGATTCGATTCCATTATATGTGGCTTTGACACACCATACTGTGGATAACGAATGATAAAAGAGGAATATGTTACTGTGCCATTCAGAAGTACATACAGAGCATTCGTTAATATATGCACTTTCTTCACATTTTGAAAACCAATTTATACTTTCTGTACTACAAAGCTGAATTTTGCATCACCCTGTATATTTTTTTTAAATCTCAACCAAATATGCTAACTAAATGTTCTACACATCATCAGCGGAAAAGAAATGCACAAATTACTACAAACTGCACAAAAAAATGAACGTAGTACCTGTTGCTTTAGAAGAAATAGTTAACCCTCTCACGGCTGATGAGACCACGTGACACTCGTTGTAACTGGAAAATGTATGGCTTCAACCACTAATTTCTTCATTTTTTTAAAAAACTTTCCTATTTGGTATATATATGTTGTTAGGCAACTATTCAACAATATAGCATATGTCATTCTACATATATATTATATTGTTATCCATTGTTACTATATACTACATACTATTCGTCATATCTCCCAAAATTAAGTACATATTTTAACGAAATAAGGCTCAAATTGAAGAGGAAAAACCTCCATTTTGTCCTGTTGCGATAAGTGTCTTTTTCCCTTGAAGAAACGTTAAAATTCCTCTTCTAACGTTTGCTTCTCTTTTTTAGTTTTTTCAAAATAAAACAGATTCGATTCCATTATATGTGGCTTTGACACACCATACTGTGCTCAACGAATGATAAAAGAGGAATATGTTACTGTGCCATTCAGAAGTACATACAGGGCATTCGTTAATATATGCACTTTCTTCACATTTTGAAAACCAATTTATACTTTCTGTACTACAAAGTTGAATTTTGCATCACCCTGTATATTTTTTCCAAATCTCAACCAAATATGCTAACTAAATGTTCTACACATCATCGTGGGAAAATAAATGCACAAATTACTACAAACTGCACTAAAAAATGAACGTAGTTCCTGTTGCTTTAGAAGAAATATTTAACCCTCTCACGGCTGATGAGACCACGTGACACTCGTTGTAACTGGAAAATATATGGCTTCAACCACTAATTTCTTCAATTTTTTTTAAAAAACTCTCCTTTTTGGTATATACGTTGTTAGGCAACTATTCAACAATATAGCATATGTCATTCTACATATATATTATATTGTTATCCATTGTTACTATATACTACATACTATTCGCCATATCTCCCAAAATTATTTACATATTTTAACGAAATAAGGCTCAAATTGAAGAGGAAAAACCTCCATTTTGTCCTGTTGCGATAAGGGTCTTTTGCTTTTGAAGAAACGTTAAAATTCCTCTTATAACGTTTGTTTCTCTTTTTTAGTTTTTTCAAAATAAAACAGATTCGATTCCATTATATGTGGCTTTGACACACCATACTGTGCTCAACGAATGATAAAAGAGGAATATGTTACTGTGCCATTCAGAAGTACATACAGGGCATTCGTTAATATATGCACTTTCTTCACATTTTGAAAACCAATTTATACTTTCTGTACTACAAAGCTGAATTTTGCATCACCCTGTATATTTTTTCCAAATCTCATCCAAATATGCTAACTAAATGTTCTACACATCATGATGGGAAAATAAATGCACAAATTACTACAAACTGCACAAAAAAATGAACGTAGTACCTGTTGCTTTAGAAGAAATAGTGAACCCTCTCAC
>NW_027656463.1:0-88399 GCF_964235325.1 Thermobia domestica
TTAATGTCATTATTTTATATATTTTTTCATGCATTGCGGAAAATATAATTTTAAAAGAGCATTGACCCAGAAGGGATTCGAACTCACAACCTTATGATTTGAAATCCAACAGCTTACCAGTGAGCTAACACAAAGACTTCTGCTAAGGTACTTTTAGCGTTGTATAACGGTTCTCAAGAAAATTATGACATTCATACCCACTAGAAAGGCTGTTTTTGTTCTACTTTGACTATTATTTTAGTACTTAGGCGATAATTATGTTCTATGTCTTCACTTTGAGCATTCTTTTACATATGGAAAGATTCGTTTACGTATCTAAATGTTCCATCACGTATGGAGAGCTAAATGACAAACAAACATTTGCTGACATTAATACAAAGTTTCGAAATATTGTATCATTAAATATTTCAATCAATGTTGCTTTTTTTCTACACTTGGCAACAAGTCTTATTATATTTCAAAGAAGAAAAACACATCTGCAAACTTTTTCCCGATTGCAAAGGCTGGCTTGGAGGTTCGAACCTGGTTTACTATTTCCCGAAGATACCCGAAGTTGGACTTTGAAAATTTTTGCCTCAAAACACCAATAAAGAATGCGCTCAACCTTTTTGAGACAAGGTGTACATCTCAGAGGCGTTTGTTTCCTGGCCAAATGATAATGGAAAACGAAGTATAACCATTTATCCAGTCTAAGATGAATCTTTATTGTTTGGAGTAGTTTGCCCAGTGAACACCATATATCACTGACATTATAATTAAGTGTGTATGTAATGTATTTGCTTATTACATACTGCATGCAAGAAGAAAGAAAATACTGATCATACATGAATTAGAAATTCCAGCCGGGAGTAGGCTCAATCTTGCAAACGGTACAATATATTTTTTTAAAAAAAACTTTATGATATATCTTGCTTATTTATATCAAGACGTCTTTCACTTGTGTCTGTAAAGGGACATGTACAATGTGAGGAATGGCAAGGAGATTCATGTTCATACGTTAATGATGCGCTGTGTAGAGAGCGCAGGTTCAGTTGCTTTTATTCAAAATTTCAGGATTTCATAACTACTGTAAATCGATTACAGCGACGACTATTAAGAAAATTGTGAATTAATTCAGGTCAGCTGTTAAGAGATGTTCATTACAGGATTTTTTTCCTTTCCTTTTTTAAATACTCATATACAATTTGCTATGAATAAAAATTAACCAAATCAATACGCAATCTTGTTTCAGTATTTAGCTAGAGAATTTCTTTGCATTTTGAAAGTTGTTTCGTAGGAATTCTTCAGTCTACTTCCAATTATGAAAAATGTTTTAAAAAAAATAGCAATAGCAATAGGGTTCTTAAGCGTTCAGAGACGAACTTGGAATATATCTTCTGAATTATAATTTTGACATATTTAAGATAAGTCATATTGCCTTCCAAAAATTGACAAATATTCATTTTTTATTTTAAAGTGAAATTCCGCTTTTTAGCATTTGTAGAGATATACTTTAAAGCTGGTAAAATGGTGGACATAGATTATTACACATTATTACAGTATAACCTCGTTAACACGAACTCGCTTAAGCCGAACACTCGGTTAGGACGAACAAAATTTCGGTCCCTGCATCGCTGTATGTTATCTTATAGGAAGTTTTATCGGTTAACACGAATTTCGGTTAGCACGAATTACGAACTAATTTTTAGTCCCTTGAGTCAGTAAAGGTTTTCATTTAACTCGAACTTTCAATTCTTTGTTTTTTTAGATCATTTTTCTTATTTCACTCCAGATCAGTTTTTGTCATACAGTATTTATACAGACGAAAACTGCCTTGTAAATAAGAGAAAAACCAGAAACAGGTATCTTTCCTCTCTTATGAGGTGTTGATTCTGTTCTCCGTCATGTGCTAAACATGCAGGTGCTTGGCAGACGAGCTGGCGACAGCTCGAGACAAAACATCTTCTCTCCCCTGTAACTCCAAACTGATGACAGCAGTCATAAATACCTCTCCGCTACTAGCGGTACCCAACCTGCTAGCGGAGTTATCAATTTTATAACTTGACCTGGATTTTCTGCGTGGATTTTTTTTTAATCTTCGAAGATAGGATAATAAGTTTACTGTAGTGTTTTCACTTTTCAGAGGACGGTACCGAGACCGAAACTAGCCTCGATCTTGATCTTAATTCGAATTTGAGACCGAGCCGTGCTTTTCGAAATCGGGACGAGACCGAAACTCTCAGCCTCGTCTCGATACAATTCTGTGGATGTTATCAAGACGGAGAAGAGTCTTGGTCTCGCCTCGAATTTGGAACCGAGACCAGATTGAGACTACTCAGTCTCGTCTCGATACCATCTCTAGTGTTTTCTATGACATACATAATATACTGTAGTGGTATGTATAGTCTGTATACTGTAGTGCATATGTATGGAGAAAATGTATTCGAATAATAAAATTTGGGTCCCCGGTTAACACGAATTTTTTTAACACGAACTCCTGATTTTTCAGTCCCTTGGAATTCGTGTTAACGAGGGTTTACTGTATTATTAACGGCACATGTACAGTTTAAGAATTAAGTAACAATTGCAAGAGTGTTTAGAGAGGATACAGATATATATACACAAGATCGGATCCAAGGGGAGGGCTAAGGGGTTATAGGGGCTCAGGTTTACACTGGAGGCTTCAATTCTACTTTACACTGGATAAAACAGCAACTTATGGTTAACCCCTCCCTTGATCATATTCTGGATCCGCCACTGTATATATATATATTAAATAATAAATGAAAATACCAAATTTGATGTACCTAACCTGAAGAGATTCCGAGCTATAGATATCTTATTATAATAATAATTGTAATCTCCACCCGTTTTCTCTTCCCACCCATTATCCTCCCTTCTAGGTCAAGTATTAAGACTGTATTATTATACTATGCCTTCCAGGTCAGTGCTGTATTGCAAATGAGAAGTCCATATACCAAAGAGAATAGCGGGATAAAACGGTGAAAAGTGCCCTTACACGATTTGCTGTGATATTTACACAAAGGATACCTCATATCCAAATATAACTTTGGCCAGAAAATCAACTTCAAATTCCTTCGAATTTCGAAGTTATTGCTGAAAATCAAAAATTGTCCATATCTCTGAAACGACGTAACTTACGAGAATGAAACAAAAGGTGAATGTACTTTGCTTGAAGGGCTTTACCGAAAACAAGAAACAATGTATCTTGACCTTCAAATTTCTAACAAAAAGCGCATCGAAAATATTCGAATTCAAATATTTTTGCTTTATGTTTGAGTGACTACCTTCTGGTTTCCACCACAACCGCCTATAATACATTTTGACTATGGTTTGATACTCGCATTGCAACTTAGTGTAAAATGAGGAAAACTAGTCTGACATGCCTGGATGATATGCAACCCGCGTTACGCCAAAAATGTTTTGGCCTGCCTGAATGCTGTCAGAAGTCAAATATGGTCGAGTTTGAATTTGTAACTCGTCATGAATGGCTCTACATGACAGTATAACTCTCATAATCGTATCTCTTCGAGAAACTGTGTAAGAGCGCCAGTGCCGCTTTCACTTAACTACTGTTACGTTTTTGTTTAAACTGCGCAGTGGCAATTCGAATAATGTTAATGCTGCGACGTTCTTTGAAAAAAAAAAAATTACTTTATAAGTTCGGAGTCGCGGCCTATTCGCGAGAAGAGTTGCTATCTCATTTCGTAACTTGTTTCCCTCCCCTACCAACTTTTTGAAGATCACTGAGGAACAATGGTGTGAATTGATCAGGTATCTGCACCTCCACGAACAGGAAAAGAAATCCTGCTTATATGCTCTCCAACGTTGTCATATTTATTTGTAAAAAGTATTATTAATGAACTATAACAGCTAGATTAAAAATAAAAAAGTGAATATGTAGTATTGGGGTAGGCTAACATCTGGAGAAATTTTGAATTGCATAAGACAAATAGTTTTCATAATATTTTGGAAAGAAGTTCACCATGTTATTATATAGGGATTGATTATCTCAGTTGAAAACGTTAAACACGGCCTTAACAATAGAAAAAGCTGTTGTGGCATCGAAACTGCACAATACTGTAGACCATTTGATACTAATCTTTGGTAGAAGATATATTCTACACGGCAACAGGTCGAATACTGATTATGAACTAAAATCGTAGGGTTAAGTTTAGAGTTACCCCTCCGCTTTTTATAAAAATCAGGAAAATTTACAGGAGAAATGAGGTAAGAAATGATAATTTAAAGTTTTTATTTGATGTTTAGGAGTGTACGTTCGGCAGGAGAGTTATGTTTAATACGAGAAAAGATATGCGGAAGTTAGTACTATTTGCCGGATGCGGAAGCATTGCGGAAGGTTTCAGCAGGATGGTAGTTGTAAAATATGGCGAATATGAGGAACAGGTGTAACGGATGCGCAAAAATAATGAAGAAAACCTTTTAAATTTTTGTGAAACACACGAAGTACTGAAGTTAAGTGAAATGTAACTATTTTTAATACTTTAAGCACTGTTTTTTGTATGTTGCAAAGTCCAAGGGCAACTTCAGACTGGAGGGGCAACTCTAAACTTAAGCCAAATCGTACCCTGGACAAAAAGTTGCCTCCATGTAAGCCATTTACTATTTATGCTACGACTGATTATATTGTAGATATGCTGGGGCATATATTGCAATCACAAATGACGCAGCAATAGTAAAACGGGCTAGCGATTCTCATAGCACAAGGTGATTTTTATTGTGTGAATCGCAGCTTTTGGGATACAACTGAATATTTGGAAGAAAGAGGATTTACAGTTTTAATACCTACATTGAAAAATAAATGCAGGCAATTGACTACGGCTGAGGTGCACACTTCCCGCTATGTTACAAACATTCGCTGGATTTTGGATGTTGTTCATAGTATTCTTGGACAAGTTTGTCTTCTATGTCACCAACTGGACAATAATTTGCTTTTTGCCACACTGAGCATGTAGATTAGGTTGTCTAAAACGTATTGAGCCTTGCAAGTCAAAATTGAGAATACGTTTTTTTGTGATTTGAAAATAACATTATGTAACCAGATACGGCCCATTTTGTTCGATGATCTGTCATTTTATCGGCATCACCATAATTCTATCACTATAGAACTTGAGTGGCTTATGGTCAAAAAATAAATAAATAAAATTAAAAAAAAAGTGACATGTGGTTTTCACAGGCCTCTTTTAAAACTAACTTAGCAACATTCAAGAGTTTCTAGAGACAGAAACAAACGTCAGTCTGACAGTGTCAGGTCCGTGCTATGTATGTCCATTAATTTTTTTTCTTGTTTTTTGTTTAGGACAATGTTTAGCAGACGGGGTTCAACTATTTTTCTAAAAAAAAAAAGTTACAATTTCGGTAGTTTCTGTTTACATTAGATTAGTTTAGGTTAGATTGGATTAGTTTCGTCTAGGTTAGGTTAGTTTATGTTAGATACCGAAACAATGACAGAATTTCGCTTATTTCTGTTAATACTAGGTTAGTTTTGCTTATTTCAGGTCAGTTTAACTTATTTTAATTTAGGTTAGGTTATGTTAGGTCTAAGTACGTGCATCTTCCATTCCTGCCGTAAATTTTGTATTTTGTACTTCTGGACCCCGTCTGCTAAACATTTACTGTTTTTTATAATACAGAAAATAAAAAGTTCCTATGAGCCTACTACAAAATATTATTATGTAACACGAAGCAAATTTTAAATTAACACACTAGTGGTAAGTAACAAAACAACCATCTAGTTCTGGTTTATTATCACTGCACTTCCCATACATCAATTGATTGATTGAATTCCACACACATTATTCGCTCTTCCATATTTACGTTCGAAAACCTTTTAAAGCAGTACAAATATAATGCATCATCATCTCAGCAGATTCTTGTCTTGTCTTCATCACAATTAATGGTGTTTAATTATTTGATGCACCAACAACTAAGATTTTATGTGCTACAAATGTAGAAATAGTGAGTTATTTGTGTAGAAATGAATTATTTATATAGAATTGTATAAAAAATTTACAAATGGCGGACGCCGACTCTAGCTAAATACTAAAACGTTTAATAACTATAATAGCGTATAATTGATTTACTAATCGAATGAAATATATCGATCCTAAGAAATAAAATGTTTCATTTTGCAGTAAGTACCAGGAATTTAAAATTTCTGATAACTTGCAAATTGCGCAACCTGTAAGAGATGACATCTAACGATTCATTTTTCAGTACGTAGTAACAATGAAATGAAATGATAAACGCAAAAACATTTTATTTACACACAATTCCGTTACCAGTTTAGGAAACATTCAAAGTACAATAAATGCTAAAATGAAGTTATTTTACACTATAGGCCTATTAGCAGTTTGTTTCCACTTAATAAAGTTATTTAATATTTTAGTTCACTGAAAGTATCAACAACCTCTTAAGATTTTCAAACGAAAGACTTTATTTCTTGTCAGGAAGAATTTGCTTTGGATGTGGAAATTATCTTTTGACATCTACAAATGTCGTTGGAGCATACTGCAAACAAATCATTTGGGAATAATTCAAATTGCTTGTCATTGCCAACAGTTACATCAGGATCGTCTTCTATAACACTAGATTTTTTTTTTAAGTTTTGCAAATCTGAATCAGCTCTTATAATGGGAACCATACACTGTCAGTTTAACTGAAAGAAAACGTGAACGTGACGTCAAAACTGAAGGAAAAACAATGCGAACTGAAGGAATGTTTTCAGTTCAGTCAGTTTTTCATGCGTTTATTTGAACTGAAGAACGGCTATTTTGAACTGAACGAACGAACCATCTTTTGCTACGATAACTGTGCTATTAACTGAAGGAAACTCACAGTTGTCTCAGTTCAGGTCCTGTCATCACACCAGCTAGTAAAAGTGAGGTATTGTTGGCTTTTATTAAAGTCTACCATGCTCATCTGGAACTTTGGGACATGCAACATATGTATTATCCGAATAAGCATAAAAGAGGGGAAGCGTGTGATGTGTTAATTACAAAATTAAAAGAGTTGGAACCTCAGGCGACACGCGACACACACACACACACACACACACACACACACACACACACACACACACACACACACACACACACACACACACACACACCTATGGTCGACATTTAGGAAGGAACTGCAGAAAGTGAACGAATCCAAGAAATAGCTTGAAAATTGAACATGCCTTTTCCTGTACACTGATATGTTCGTTTCTGCATCCAATAAGTTCCACTGCTGGAGCCTTGATCCCAGAAATTCCGCTTCTTGTTTTGTCAGGTGCAAATCACGGACTAGGTCATTAAGTTCACATTGCCGGATGAAATGTGGCTCGCGAACACAGTCAGGGATGAACGTTGGATCCTTGGATGTACATGTTGATGTCGATGGTTCATCAAGGTCATGATCATCATCAGTCTTTTGGCCATATCTCTTCCCAGTTGGTAGGGGGCTTGGGAAGTGGAAGTTCATCCCCGTGCGGAATAGGTCTAATTGTGGATTTAACGTTGGGATAACTTATTGTCACTCACTCACTCTATGGCCTATGGAACCCGGAGGTTCAGTGCCGCGTTCACAAAAGCTCTCCACTGACTTCTATCCTTAGCTAATTGCATCCAGTTTCTACTTCGTATTCCTCTCTCTGCGAGATCCATCTTAATATTGTCCTCCCATCTGCGCCTAGGTCTTCCTAATGGTCGTTTCCCTATGGGTCTACCAGTCAAGATTTTGAAAGCGTTTCTACTTTCTTCCATTCTAGCTACATGACCTGCCCACCTAAGCCTCCTAGACTTGACGACCCTAACAATGTTGGGTAAACCGTATAAACTATGTAGTTCCTCGTTATGAAGCTTCCGCCATTCCCCATTCTCGTTCCTCTGTGTATATATATGTATTAAGATAACTTATTGTGTATTTGCTTTTTTTAGAATGTCCCTTAACTACTGTGAGACAAAAATAACAATCATCCAGATGGTTTGTGGGTTCTCTCCACACCATTGGTACAGCAAATTTCATGAACCTCCGTTTCCCTTTGGCCCATGCAAGTAAAGTGACGTAGCACGACGCACAAATTATGTTGGGTGCCCAAGTTTTGTCCTGATCTCCCACACGACATCCGAAATATATATATATAATATGCTAGTTTCACCGATGGCGTAATGGATCTACACTGTCCTTTAACTACAAATTGGCCACACACATAACAAAAACTATTTGGTGAGTTAACACACGAACGCCGTCCTCTTAACGCCATTGTACTGATCACAAACTAAACTTCTGGTCTTCGTTGGGTATAATGCCGTTAAGATCAAACATGAAAGCGCTCTTAGTAGCAAAGACAACTTTGAAAGTGTAGTAGTGTTAAACCACACGTCAATATAAAAATGTGCAAAACTCCCTCACCAGGTGTCAAGAACACAAGAAAGAAAGAAATGCGCGGGGGGAGGGGGGAAACGACACCGTAGTGGAAAATTCAGACTGCATTAGTTCATTGTTGTCAACAATGAGTCTGTATTCCATTCTTTCTTTCTTTTGCATTCTGTTACATTTGATAACAAATATTGATAACCATTTCATGAACAAAACGAAAAAACTTGGAGAATTGTGTATATATATGTATTAAGATATACATATACTGTACGTTTTAAAAAATATACGTTGGAAGTACATTCTATTTTTATACACGTTTCTAATTTACAGAGAGCAATACAAGTGTGTTGTTGACTATTGTAAATATTCATTTTTATGTCTGTGTTTGTAGTAATAAAGCAAATCGTTTTTACCCCAACTCAGGAGATCTGAAAGCATTACTATCAGGTGCAATAAACAGTGCACACAGTATACATTCAAATATATTTATTTCTCTAGAAAGAACAAAGCGATTTTTACGAAACTTTTAGGGTTTATTAAATATAAATCAAGGTATACTTAGGTATAACTTCTATGTTATTATATGTAAGGGGACAGGAACTAGGGGAATAAAATATCTGAAAAAGGGAAATTTTTGAGGGAATTTCCCGAAAGTCCTTCTGTTACGGGAAAACTGTACGTGATGGAGAGAAACCGAGTGCATATTCGAATTCAGCGCAAAAAGTTCCTTTAACATCAGGTGATTTTTCTCATGTAACAAACAAAAAGTTTAAATTTGTTAACTAGTGTAATTGAAATTTCACGTTTGCAGCTACGTCTGAGACAAAAAGAAGAATTATATCATGTTTTACGCATTCTGGCCCCAAAATAGTCAACGATTTTGTAGAAATATAAAAATAAAAATATGCAATTACTATGCCATTAACTTCTTCCAGAACTTCTGTTGCAAGCAAATACGTTTGTGTGTGTGCCTTCACCTCCCAAAATTACAATTACAACATTAACAATTGAATAACAGTTTTTATTCCAATTCTAAGTACCTAAAATGAGATTATACTATAGGTACAAAAAAAAAAAAACCTCATCATCACCCCTTTAGATTCCCTACAAATTAAAAATATTCACTTTTGGCAGTTTTTCTGTCGGATAGTACCGAAAAGCTACAATCATGTCAAATTTAATCATTGTAACCCTACAGGAAGTGCCCAACAATTTTGCGGTGTAAAAGGTCTCCTATATACATAATATGTGAAAGATTTTTCAGTTCCCCATAAAACTACTCTATATTTGGGATCTTTTATTTATAGTGACTTTGTTAAATAATCCTATAGAAAACGTACAAGCATTACCAAACTTCAAGTTTTTATTCCATTCTCAAGTACCTAAAGCATGAGATTATAGATTAAAAAAAGGCTCATTAAAATAACACGGATAATTTTTTCATCCCCCCTTTAGACACCCTATAAATTAAAAATATTCACTTTTGGCAATTTTCCAGTGGGTTAGTCTCGAAAACCTACAGTCATGCGAAATTTCAACTTTCCACATAAAAAAAATTAATTTGTCAGTTCATGTAGTTTTATGTATAGTTAGGATATACTTTGTTTTAAATTATTATATTCCCATTGTTATGTATTTTGATTATTTTTTATTTACAACAATTAAGCAGTTGCTAAGAATCAAGTTTCTTTCGTTATTGTGTGCAACATTAAATCGATCCAGGTAAGTAAACTTCCCCACTTTTTTTTTTCTAGTGGCGTTGAGGCTAAAAAACGTCACTAGCAATGAATACTCTGAACACTAGATGAGAACTAGCATGAATTTCTTGTAAATATGCTAGTTTATAACTTGGCTGTTAAGATTACTTAGGGGCAACGGAGGGAAGGGGAACAGCGCCCCGGAACAAGACCCTCTATGAAAAGGAAGCTTCGAAGGTTGTTTACTTTAATGGTATCTTCCTCAGGTTCCTTTCCCCTTTGTAATTTGCAGGCCATGGGCGCTGAGGGTCTTTATACAATCAACTGGCATCTTCTCAGGCCCGGCAAATTCCCGAAAGATGCTCTATTTTGCAAAATCATGATTATTATTATTTTACTATAACAATAATAATAATTTTATTTTTATTGTTATGAACAGATCTTTAGATAAAAATACAGCACTTTGTAAATCTTTAATATATAAACACTTACAATAGTCCAGTAAAAATAATATAGTATATAAAGAAATATAAGGTAGTTATCATCTAAGCAGGTTTTTTTAAAAAAAAAAAAAAAAGTTAAAATATTTAAATTTCAAGGTTGAAGCTAATTTTGAAAAAAAGGTTGAAATCAAGACATTCAATTTGCTTAAAATACGACTTACAGAAAAATGTAAACTAAAGCTCTATTTAATTTTTATTTAAAATACCTAGTAATTAATATTTTTTTTAAATAACGTACCCATCAATTTACATCACAAAACTAATCACGTTTAAGGTAGATTGCGAACCTATTTTAGGTTTTAGCAATAGTGTGATACGAAAAGATAGAAATATAACCCTCATAAACAAGTCTAAATGTGTGTGTAAGAGGGGGTGTTTACTTTTAATAAAAAAATTATAGATATTCTTATGAAATCCTTAATCCTCCTGACGAATCCTTAGACATTATTATAGCAAAAAATTTAATTCCTGACAGTACCCCATCGATTTTATGTTTAGTTTATTTTAGAGATGCAAGGGCTCGGAAAAAAACCGGCTTTTTTGGAAAAAACACGGTTTTTTCTGCTTTGCTTTTTTGCTTGGGAAATTTTGGGCTTTTTTCAAAATTCTGCTTTAAATCGATAAAGCAGACTTTGTTTCGCTTCTCTATAACACAGAAAGTCATTTAATTAGTGGTTGATGCCGATAATAATATAAAACCTCGAAAGTAAACCATGAATTTCGAAAAGATATTTTAAACAATTTTACTTCAACATTTTTACATTATGAATTCCAAAGGATTAACCAATGTATATAATAAACACATTTTAACCTCCTATATACAAAAGTAAGCAGAGTTGGCAAGAACCATGGTTGTTTCTGAAAATGCCAAAAACCCGTTTTGGGGGGGGCAGTTTAAACCAGGCTTTTTTGGGGGTTTAAACCAGGTTTTTTGATTTAGATATTTTGCTTTATGTATTTATATTACATATTCACAGAAATAAGTTTGTTTCGCCTTGGTGTTATTATTCAACAACGGGGTTATGCTGGAAGAGGTCCCATAAGCTTAAAGAAGTTGGTCAGTAAATTTCTTAAATTGAGAAACACCCGCCCTAGCCATCGGGAAAATCCCGTCATTCTTTTAAATGTAAAACAATAACGGGTAAATCTTGTAAAATTTAATTTGCATGTAAAATTTAAAGGTCAACGTATTATAATCAGTACGCTAAAACTGAGTGACACACAATCATAGCCAACGTCTTACGAATAAAATCAGAAAAATAAACACACTGCTGAACAAGACTGCACTTATTTAATATAAAAACACATTTACACGTGACGTTTCGATCTTCTATCCAAGATCCTCATCAGACGTGAGTGTACGTCTGATGAGGATCTTGGATAGAAGATCGAAACGTCACGTGTAAATGTGTTTTTATATTAAATAAGTGCAGTCTTGTTCAGCAGTGTGTTTATTTTTCTAAAACTGAGGTATTAAATTACAAATTTAGTATGTAGGTATCATTGAAAGTCCAATCCAAGCTAATGTTGGAAGCTAAGTAGGCAATCGATAAATTTTACCAATTTTAATCAATATATTTAAGCGACCTTCGCTTCTTTATAAAACAACAGGCATGCAGAAATATATAATTTGGTTTCGTTTTGTATGTTTAGGCTTAATATCCTTACATAATACCGAGGTTATCAAGGAGAAGACTTTCGCTTAAAGTGACATCCGAAAGAGTACTTGGTTTACACATGAAAGAAGGGTTGTGGTTCGACCGAGAATTGAACATGGGACACCTTGATTAAAAGGTGAAAAGAAAATAAGACTAATGCAGATGGTTTGACATGTGAAACGTCACCATGAAGTTCACACGATTCGCATTTTTGTTCTTTTAATTTTTTTAGTTTAAACCAGTTATTTAATAAAATACAGCTGGTGTAAACGAGCCAACCCTAAGAGTAAAAACTTCTTTCAAAAAATACACAAATAACTAGCAAAATTGTATGTAGTATTTTTACTTCAAAATATTCCATACCCTCTTTTTGAAACAAAATAAAATTAAAATAAAACATAAGAGAAATACTTAGATTTGTATGATACAATTAAAGGCTGCACATGGTTCTGTATATTCTTGAAATTCTACAGTCAAGTTTTTTGTAACCACCATCAAGGGCGCCCATCAGGGGGGTTAAGGGGCGCTTCCCCCCCCTCTAGAGGAAAATGTACTTCAGAATATTGAAAATCCAATAGGATTTTTACATTAGTTACAGCAAAATTTGAAACTATTTTTGAAACGTCGCTTATACTTGCCCCTCCTTGGAAACCACAACATGGGCGCCCTTGACCACCATCACGGTTTACCCAGTCCTCAAGTTTTCTGAATTTTTAACAAGAGGGATTCAACATATCATTACGGAACAAAAAAAAAAAAAAAGACTACGGAATATATTTAAGTTAAGCTAAATACAACTGCACAACAAACGTGACTGAGTGGTTGGCTTTTGCGCTTCTATCGGGAAGTCCGGGATTCAACCCAGCATTCGACCATTCTGACAAAGCCTTCCTTCATTCCATCTGAGAATGTAGAAATAGTGCGTGTACTGGCCGACTTCCTTTCTTATTGTTTTTAAATCGTTATTATTACTAATTACCAGCAGTGACGGTTTTGCGAAGGTTAGAGGATCGGTCTTTCGGACTAAAGCCTGTTCTCCAAAGTTGTGGAATGTCTAAAACGAACGAAATATCTATTAGTTATGCCTTTATTCATAAACTTTAAGCTCCCGTCAAATAAAAATTACGAATGTTTAGCAAAACTAAACATTAGTAGTAAGAAAACCCCTCCCAAAACACTTTTTTAAATTCGCCACTGATTCTCAGTATAAAATGATCTTCAAGGTTGTATCCGGAAGATTATTGCTAAACATATAAACGAAACGAAATATTAGTTATGCCTGTACTCATAAACTTCAAGCTGCTCCCAAATAAAATTAGGACTTTTTAGAAAACGAAACAATCAGAGAAACCCCTCCCAAAGTACTTTTCTAAATCCGCTATTGATTATTTGTATAAATTGGTATTCAAGATTGTATCTGGAAAATTATTGCTAAATCATTGCACAACTACAGTATAACAGAAATGTGGAAATACGGTTTGACGGACATATTGAAAAACGTATGCTTTGACGGATATATAGAAAAACGTAAGTTTAACTTTCGTGCTAGAAGCTGGAGTACTAAGCTCTTAGAAATGAAACACGGATGACAAACTAAAATGACCTAGAGAAGGAAAAAATGTCGATAACTCAAAAGTTAAAATAAAGTTAAATAACCTGTAAAATTGCCCTCAATTCTTCATGTTAGCTTTAATTCGTAAAATATGTGCTCCATCCATCTTGATGGTGAATTACAGAGCTAAATATGGTATTCAGGTCGTGGAAATCTTATCTAAATATAGAATATACTATAAGAAAGCTATTTGGATAGAAAAATCATGAAAATGAAAAAAGCCAAAATTTCCAAAATTCTCGGTTTTTTTTTCAAAAAAGCCGGCTTTTTATGTGAAAAAAACTATCGATTCAAAAAAGCCGGCTTTTTTGCATCTCTAGTTTATTTTCTTCCTGATGTGTTACTTCAAGATTTTAGTAATTACTCTGACTGGCTATGTTCTTTTATGTTGACGAAAGATATTAATGTAATTATTTTAGATTTTAACGCAGGAGGTATAGATTGGATTTCAGGTAACATAACAACTGATAATTATTATTCGAAGAAGAAAGCAGAAAAAAATATTCGAATTAAACAAAATTTTAAATTTAAACCAGAAAAACAAATCATATGACCATAAGAATCCGATTAGAAGAGCATTAGATTTGTTGCTGACAAATATAGATAACAGTTTTATGCATTTTGACATCCCACCACTGAGTACAGTCGATCACTTCCATTCCCCATTTATGTTTGAGTGGAAAATTATAAACAATGGCAAATATGATTCAATTCCTCAGTACGATACATATAATTTCAAACAAGCAAATTTCCTAGATATTTACAAGTGTATTAAGGAAATTAATGTAATAAATTATTGCAATGACAGTGTCAATGAAGCTACTGACCAAAACAAAAATATAAGTATCCATGGATAACGCGAGAATTGAAATCACTAATAAAAAGAAACTAAACATTTTGTTAAAGAAAAAAAAGATGATCTATGATATCGGAGATATTCAGATCTAAGAAAAATTTTAAAAAAGAAATATATTGAAGCAAGGAAATCTTATTATTCAATTTTAGAAAATAGTATTTATAAGAACAGTTCACATTTTTGAAACATTTTTAAGAAGTCTGACTGTAAACAAGTACCAAAGCAAATAAATTATAATGGTATGCTAATCCAAGACACTGTCGAAATTGCTGAAGCATTTAAAAGTGTATTTCATAAAGCTTTTAGCTTAGACTTAGGTCAAGAGGTATTGCCTGAGAATATCGTTAGTAATAGTATCCTAATCGAAATTCTTACCGTTAGTGAATTAGATGTAGTGGAAGCAATTAAACTAATTAAACTGAATACTACTCCAGGTCCAGATAATATTTCTTATCCCTGACTATGTAATAAAAGCTTGTGCAACTGAACTTTCAACTAGTTAGGCAAATATATTTAACGTTTCATTACGTACAGGTGTATATCCTTCAATGTGGAAGCAAGTATATGTTGTTCCAATATATAAAACAGGTGACAGACAGAATGCTAGCAACTACAGGCCAATAACTCTTGTCAATGCATTCTCGAAGATATTTGAACTAATTGTACATAAACATATATATTTTAATGTAAGAAATATCTTTAATGAGTTTTTATAAGGGCAAGTCAATTGTAACAAACCTAATTTCTTTTACAGACTTTACGTATCACGCACTAAAAAATAAATTGCAACTCGATGTAATATACACAGACATTCCAAAAGCTTTTGATTCTGTCAGTCATAAGTATCTCATTAGGTTGTCAAATATTCGTGTGTCACTTTTGTACATTCGCTGGTTTGAAAGCTATCTGTCAAACAGAACATACCAAGTTAAAATTGGACATGTACATTCTAGTGTAGGCTATGTAAAAAATGGAATACCGCAAGGGCCGCCCTTGGGTCCCGTTTTATTTTCTTTATTTTTAAATGATCTTGCAAAAAAAAAAAAAATCTGCTATATGCTGACGATATGAAGTTGTTCAGATTAGTCAACAATGAGTTTGATAATTATTTACTGCAACAAGACTTAAATGCAGTAAACACGTGGTGTAGAAACAATTTTCTAAAAATTAATAATAAGAAAACAAAATGTATGACATACACCAATAAAACTCAATATTATGTCAGTAAATATGAGATCAATGGTGTACAAATAGAGAAAGTAAGCATTATTAAAAACTTACGTATCACATTTGACGGTCAGTTGAAGTTTTCTTACCACATAAATTGTATTGTACTACCATGAGCAAAATAAATGACGCGTCTCTTTATTTTGAAGTTTTTTGAAAATATCTCCGTTTTCTTTATATGTTCGAAATTTCGGAAGGTTTCCCCAGCAGGACAGGTTAATAACAAACCCGTTTTTAATATTTGTGTTAGATATTAGCTTAAAATAAAGAAATTAGAAGCAAAAAACATTAAATCGACAGAAATCTCGAGAATTACCAACTCTGCTAAAGTGGGAAATTTTCAAGAACACGAGGGAATTCTGCATTTCAACACGAAGCAGCGACATCTATGTCATTGAGAGAAATGTGGATTAAATCTACAAACTAAACTTTTAACGAATATTTCTAGTATGTCTTATTATATGCATTATCTGCAAACTCCAAATATATGAATATATGCTAAGTATTAACATAAAGATAGAGCAAATAGTGGAAATTATCTATGGAAAAGGACGAATTGGTAGGACGATCGTAATGAAATATCGTCTTTACCGGAACAGGCTCAGTTCACGTAAAAAGCAAATAGCTCAGTTAGTTAAAGCAACGAGTCTGTATGCTGAAAGTAGCGGGTTCGATCCCCTGGTAATGCCGTTGTCATTTTTATCACTACACTACGGTTATTTTATTTATTTTTTTATGTGGGAAAGAATCAAATTGTAACGTATGTGTAAAACTCATGACGATACCAAAAAAAGAAAAAATGCCGTTGTCGCACTTGCACTAGTGTCCCTAATTTTGTTTGCAAACAGTTTCGTAATTATTTCCCCTGTGCTCACTGCTCACCATATGCTCGCTGGCGCATAACGAATGTTTCCCAGTAAATGTTAATTCTAATTTGGAGAATTTTATAAAGTTTCACAATATTTCTCACTAGATAGTCTTCTATCTACGTGTTTGGATATTTTGATAACATATGTCCCTATTAAATGTTTAATTTTCCCTAGATGTTTAATTACGGAAAAGTTTTACAATGTATTTGTATTGAATTGAAATTGTTTTGAATTTACTACATAAGGTAAGTAGACCCAAGGAGGAGAACTCAAGTAATTGATATTCTACGTAAAAGCAACCTATTGTAGAATGATGATGCTTCTTACCTTCAGCACATAATCTTTACGTTAGAGAGTCAGACAGAGAAAAATCCTGTTTTTCCTCCTCTATGACCACCCATCTTAAACCTCTACATATCGTTGTTCGTCTCACAAAATTTCGGTGCTCCAAAAACATTCAAATAATAATAATAATAATAATAATAATAATAATAATAATAATAATAATAATAATAATAATAATAATAATAATAATAATAATAATAATAATAATAATAATAATAATAATCCTGAATATGCCATCCTTACATAATGTAAGGATATCTTAGTTTCCTAGTTTAAATCTTAAATATCTTAGTTTAAAATGCTTTCTTTAGTACTTATTTGAGCAACCATGTAGAAGGGGGTACGACTTTTTATTTTGCCCCTCTCATTTCAGTACCCTTCCAACAGAAAGTAATTTTTGATAAGCAGGACAGACAAAATGAATAAGAAATATATTTACAGCATCCTCTCCCCTTTCATGATTGGAATATCACGTAATATTTTTTATTCTACGAAAGATGGCCCTGTGCGGTTAGGGGTAGGTAACTAAAAGAATACCTAATATATAGCGCCCCTTGATTGTAATATTGCCGCTTCTTTATTTGTACGAAGGAGCCCCTACACAATCAAGGGTGACAAAAAGAATAGGAAGAGTGTCTATTGATTCCAGTGGTGGATCCAGCACGAACTCCTGGGGGAGGGGAGGGGAAGTGAAACATTCTTTTGATGATGTAAAGCTGTCACAAATTACCACTTAACTAAACTAAACAATAGTGGGGGGAACCGGAACCCAGTCAGTTTAAATTGATGTAAAAGTTTAATTTTTGGCTTCATATTAAAGTTTTGGTTTCAAATGAGAGTTTCAGTCCAAGTGGTCAATGATCAAATCTCGTGGGGCTCTTCAGTGTAGGCTAATACGGCCCCCTTATGAGAAAAGGCAAAATTGTTAACATGTTTATAACTTTCGAATTTTTCGTCTATTTTAAAGAAATATTTTGCTTCGTATTAAAGTGTTGGTTCCAAATGACAAATTCAGTCCGAGTGGACAATGATCAAATCTCCGGGGGGGGGCTCTTCAGTATAGGGGGCTACGGCTCCCTTATGGGAAAAGGCAAAAATATGAAAATGCTTATAACTTCCGAATTTTCCGTCTATTTCAAAGAAATTATTGGCTTCATATTAAAGTCTTGGCTTCAAATGACAATTTCAGTCCGTGTGGACAATGATCAAATCTCGGAGGGCTCTTCGGTGTAGGGGTTTCGGCTTCTTTATGGGACAAGATTCACGTAGTTGATATTGCAAAATTGTTTTATATATATAAGTGGAAACTTGCACCATTTGGTTAATTTTACCTCTTATGTTTTGCAGATTCATATTCCAAGCAATAGTTACTCCGCAGAGCTAAAAGAAGGCACTTACTAGTTTCATTAAAATGAAATGTCTTTTATGAGAGGAGCAGACGAACGAACAGGCACCCAAAAGTTGGTTGAGTCGTACGGTTGAAGCTCGTTAAGCTCGCTTCAATTATTATTATTATTATTATTATTATTATTATTATTATTATTATTATTATTATTATTATTATTATTATTATTATTATTATTATTAAAGCTTTTTGCTCCTAATTTAGGTATTTTACTTTATTATTTAACGAATATATTGAAAATTGTCAGAGACACGTATGCAGTAATTTATTTCGGGAGGGGTCCGACTTCAATATTAGGATAAATTATAATAAAATTTTAAAAGATAATCCCCAAAATTAGGCTAAATTTACAGAAAAGTTGGGGTTTCAGAGGGGGTCCGGACCCCCTGGACCCACCCCTGAATGCGTCCTTGTTTGTCAGTAACATTTCCTCATTTTGAAACCCTCAAAAACTTCGGATAGACTATATAAAGGAAAACGAGTTATTTTCGATAAAATATCACTTCTCATGTGGTTCGGATTCCACGTTAATCAGTAGGTCCACGTCTCATATAGCCTCGCTGCTGAAAGGGACGCTAAACCAAACTCAACTCAAAATATCACTTCAAGGAGACGCGACAGTTTTATTGCACATGGTGGTATCCAACGTTCACAAGGGCAAGAATTCCTTCCCTTTTATTCTTTTGCTATTGTGCTGTATCGAAAGGTCAGGTTTGTAACATATTACTCCTACGAACAAGCATGACTGGCAGATAGGAATACTGAACACAACTCCAGAGAAATGCATGCTGAACTTACGTCTTTACGCTTTGGTGATTTGCCCTCAAGGTCAATCGAGTGGTAATTCAGTTCCGTCTCTGTTCTTAAGCCATGTTCGTATTACTTCGAACAGTTTTGATAATGAAAAGCATGCCTCTTAATATAACAGACTTCTTTCGCGTAAGAAATCGAAACTCAGTTGGTCAGAGCAACTAGTCTGTAAGAATTAGGTTGTTAGTTAGTTAGGAGCCCAGTACGAGTAAGGGTTTTTATTACTATTGTTTTTATCTTTTTTATGTGAGGAAAAATCAAATTGTGACATCCCGATATCAAATGTATTTGATTAGGTAGCTTTGTCTTAGCTAAACTTTAAACATCAGTAACTGTCGAAATTATTTCACTAACCGATCACTTACTGAACATTTCAAACACGTCAAACCAGTGGCATAACATGAAGGTTAACCTCTCCTCCGCAGTCCTTAGTTATGCGTCCGTACTTTCAAGGGCGGACTAAGGGCCGGGCGACTGCCCGGGGCGCCAGAGAAAGAGGGGCACCAAAACGAGCCTCAAAAAGTAAATTTTATAATGTGCTTTCTACTGACGTTTTTGGTTTATATTCTTGTAAAGTAGTGGCAATTATATGATCTTTTTCCATTTCACTATGGAAGAAGAGAGTTTCATAGTACTAAGGGGGCTGTATCGAAAAATTGAGAGATGGCATGTAGAATAAAGAGTGCCGGGAATTAAGTATTGTTTGTTTGTTTGCTTGAGTTTAGCGTTCCACGGTTATGCCTTAATGGGCAAGGGAGATGTGGATACTAATTATAGTGGAATCCGAACCACTTTTATCGTTCAACAGTAATCCACCGGGAATTGGACCCGGTACCACAGAAGGCAGGCGTGCTAGCCACTAGACCAGGGGGGGTGGAGTTGGTATTGTTTATAGCGGGCCATATTCTTTGTGAAGTTTTCCTAGGTAAGGATTTCTTTTTGAAAATGGGTTTAAAACAGGGGCGTCATTTAGGGAGGGCAGGGAGGGGCATTTGTCCCCCCCTGAGTTTGAGATGTATATAGAGTTTATCATTAGAATAGTAGTAAATCAGTGAAAAACGCGAAATTTTACTTATATCAAGAGGTCTTGCCCCCCCCAAAGCAAAATCTGAAATGACGCTCCTGGTTTAAACTATTAAAAACACTATGATAAAATGTAAAATATAGGCTACTACTAGGGGAAGGGCGCCAAAAAGTCACAGGAATAATAATAATAATAATAATAATAATAATAATAATAATAATAATAATAATAATAATAATAATAATAATAATAATAATAATAATAATAATAATAATAATAATAAATATGAATGTCTTTGGAGAGCCGAAAGTATGTGACACGAATCATTATAGGTAGAGCTTTAAGATGAGTGGTCATAGGGGAGGAAAAACAGGATTTTTCTCTCTCTGACTCTCTAACGTTAAGATTATGTGCTGAAGGTAAGAAGCATCATCATTCTACAATAGGTTGCTTTTACGTAGAATATCTGTTACTTGAGCTCTCCTCCTTCGGGCAACTTTGCTTATGTAGTAAATTCAAAACAATTTCAATTTAAGACAAATATTTATAGAGAAAATTAAACATTTAATAGGGAAATCTGTTATCAAAATATCCAAACACGTAGATAGAAGACTATGTAGTGAGGAATTGTGAAACTATAAAATTCTCCAAATTAGAATTAACATTTACTGGAAAACATTCGTTATGCATCAGTGAGCACAGGGGAAATAATTACGAATCTGTTTGCAAACAAAAATTAGAGACACTAATGCAAATGCGACGATATTTTCTTTTCTTTTTCTTTTTTTTTTTTTGGTATCGTCATGAGTTTTAAACATATGTTACAATTTGATTCTTTCCCAAATAAAAAATAAATAAAATAACCTTAGTGATAAAAATGACAACAGTCCTTCACGGGATTCGAACCGTCTACCTTCGGTATACAAACTCGTTGCTTTATCTAACTGAGCTATTTGCTTTCTTACGTAAGCTGAATCTGTTCTACAGTAAAGACGATTTTTCACTACGATTGGGCTAACAATTCGTCTTTTTCCATAGGTAATTTCCACTATCTACACGTTAATACTTAGCATAGATTCATATATTTGGAGTTCGCTGATAATGCATATAATAAGACATACTAGAAATATTTCGTTAAAATTTTCGTTTGTAGATCTAATCCACGCTTCTCTCACTGACATAGATGTCGCTGCTTCGTGTTGAACTGCAGAATTCCCTCGCGTTCTTGAAAATTTCCCACTTTAGCAGAGTTGGTAATTCTCGAGATTTCTGTCGATTTAATGTTTTTTGCTTCTAATTTCTTTATTTTAAGCTAATATCTAACACAAATATTAAAAACGGGTTTGTTATTAACCTGTCCTGCTGGGGAAACCTTCCGAGATTTCGAACATATAAAGAAAACGGAGATATTTTCAAAAAACTTCAAAATAAAGAGACGCGTCATTTATTTTGCTCATGGTAGTACATGATGCCAGATAATAGGTTTTATTTTAAACAGTGGCCTGTATTTCAGAGAGATAAAACATATGTATTTCTATATAAATTACTTGTAAGACCAAAACTAGAATTTGGTTCAGTAATTTGGAACAGCATTTTTAAAACTTTGACAAACAAGATAGAACCTGTGCAAAAATGTTTTATTCGACTGCTATATTGCAAGATGAAAATGAGCTACTACTCACATAGCTATGAATATTGGAATGATTATTGGAATTTGGAAAGTCTTATAAGTAGACGAAAAAATTTCGACAGAGTATGCATGCAAAAAATACTAGATAACGTTTATATCAGTGAATATTGTTTACAAAACATAAGTTTTAAAGTACCCAATCATAGCATAAGAAATACCTTAATTTTAGTTTCTCTGAATTGGAAATGTGAAATTTTGAAAAGATTGACAGATTCTTTAAGCTCATTTTAGACTTACTGTATTAAATAACGTGAAAATTTCTATGCGATCTGACCGATAGTTTTTAACCAATGACGTTTAGAAACATTAAGCCAAAATGCAATTTTAAGTCTGCTGATCTTAGTTTGTCGTTGTTTTAGATAGATGGAGAACTTGGTAATTTTTACTGCGTTGACATGGAATTATTTCTGCTTAACTGACTTTTATCGACATTGTGTTTTATATTAGTACTCCTCTTTTTACTGTTTTCTTATTTATAATAATAATAATAATAATAATAATAATAATAATAATAATAATAATAATAATAATAATAATAATAATAATAATAATAATAATAATAATAATAATAATTAGTATTATTATTCCACCGCAATGTAATGCTCTGATACGACGTGCTGTATTTTTGCCAAGAGCTGTTTGCGGCACTCAAATAAAGATTATTATTATTATTATTATTATTATTATTATTATTATTATTATTATTATTATTATTATTATTACTTAACTTTTTGATTTAGTACGTCATTAAAATATCCTTAAGTTTTTAAATTGATCTTAACAGTTCATGTTCTGGTGTCTAGAAACAGCATAAACTCATTGCTATATCAAAATATGTGAAAGTTGGAACAGTACGAGTATATATATATACAGGGTGATTCAGGTGGAATGTCATAAAATTTGTGAGGTAATTCACCGAAAAAGTCCCATGAACACAGGGCGCAAAATTTCAAAATCAGATGCACTCGCCAATCCAAAAATGATGGTCGCCAGCATTTCTCACGTACAAATTATGAGAGGTCCCTCCCTCTGATGGTCTTTGGTTTGACAAAGAAGTATACTACATCAGGGCATAAAGACCGTTATGAATACTTCACATTCCGTGTTTTCTATCATTCAGTGACAATTATTTTCGTATAAAACAGAAACTGCGCAGCCCTGTGACTTTAGGCAGAAACCATTCGCCAACTCTAAATTTCTAGTCGCCAATGCTGACCGGAAATTTTGCGCCCCTGTATTAACATGTGTCCGATTTTCGATCGTTACGGAACTGAAGCGGGCTGAAGACTACACACATCCATGAATGATTACGAAGACAAGTATGAATATTACTTACCGAAATACTGTGTAAGGGCTGTGGTAGACAGAATAATGGTGGGACAGATAACTGATCTATCCTACAAGAGGTGTTCAGTCCTCCACTCATCTCAATGCACTTGTCAACATGTTGGAGGGTATGTTGTGTTGCACATCGATCATCATCTCGGAGGACTTTAATGCAGGCAACAACTTGGTGATGCGAGCGACAAGTTCTTTACGTGTATCCACCTTCGTAACGTACCCATCCCCCTTTAACCAGCCCCATAAACAGAAGGGTAATGGGGTTAGATCGAGTGATCTGAGAGGCCACTTAATAGGTTCGCCACAGCCAGTCCACCGTTGGGGAAAATTCGTTATTGAGATACTTGGATACTTGTCTGGTACACTGGAGCACTGAATCGATGCTCCATCATGTTACAGGTACATTTGCAGTCGTTGCTCTAATGTCATGTCTTTCAAAATTATAAGTAGATCTTGTATCAGGAAATGTGCGTATGCTGCGGCTGTCATTCGATTTAGCAGGAACATGGCCCTATCACCAGGTCATCAATCATACCACACCAGACTTTTACTGACAACCTAACTTGGAATCTTGTTTCCCTAGTGTCATGTGGGTTCTCCATCGCACATGTATGAGCATCGCCCATGTAGAGTGTTCATGATACCATCGCCTATAAATGTAGTCTCATCTGTAAATAAAATGTATTGCACGACATCTCTGTTACAGCCAACCATTCAGAAAATTGTTGTCTGCTTACCATACTGTGTCATCCTTTCCTCAACTGATTGGACAGCCTCACGTTCTGATGTTACGTGCACACTAGATAGTGTTCTGGATTCACATAATATTTAAAAAACAATGGGAAATACCCTAGCACGGGGATTTGTCGATCAAGGAAACGTCTCTGGTATTCTGTTACAGCCGCCCGAGCATTGTCATTACAATATCCGTACACAAACAACATGTCTGCGTATTCTGTATGGTTGAGCGTATGCGGTATGTTGGTATTCACTTACACAATGGACTTCCAGTCTCATTAGCTTCATTTTCACCTAATTCTTCAGAGTTTAATAATAGCTGAACTCTCTATGTCAAAGTATTCGAGTACAACTTTTTTCCCTATCTCCTCTCACTTCGACTGTCAAGATTTCCGATCCTGATAAGTGGACCCCCATTCGCTTTCATGAGTGGACCCTAATTTCTTATACCTTCGGTTCTGAAAAGAGATGTTAAACTTCATTTAATAAAAAAAAAAAGTATCGGTTGAGAAAACTATAAACTCGACATAAAATAGAGGGAAGTCTGCAACTTTCTTCAATTCGATACGCACTTATTCATCTATTCTCCATGACTTTTCTATAGTGTATTCGATGTTAATGAAACATAGTATATGCTTGCTTTGAGGATTTCCGAATAGTACTACAGCTTGAGGCTGAAATCGGTGAAAAGGAAGAATGGAATCAATATTAAACTGCTTAATTGCTGTCAGATACAAGAACTCAATTCTCGAATAATGGCGGACACCTGTTCCATTTAGGTAATTATCATACTTTTGATATGAGAATTAATCTTGTGTTTCTTTCTTACAAACAATTTCCTTATTGAAGATGGAAACGAGCTTTTTAAATTTTTTTTAACAGATGAAGAAAGAAAACGAAGAAATAAATATAAAAGAGCTAGTTGCACTGGAATTGCAAACTGATATATTGAGATTGAAGCTCGATATTAAATTCTATAAAAAGGATTATCATATTTCATCTGCAGGTGTCTTTGCTTTATATTTCAATAACATAATAGATTATTGTTTAAAGAAAAAGATAGACACAATTATATTGTATTTGTTGTGTAGTCCTTTCTGAGTGCGAGTGCTCTTTCCATCCCCTTTGTTGTTCGTAATGGGGTAGATACTTAAAATCGTGATTTCTAAGGTTTGTTCTTTCTGGAGAAAGGGGATATAGAAGTTTGTGTTGGCTTGGCAACATTGTTAATTGAGTCGTATTGCGAAATATCTCAAACAATGTCACACTGTTGATATTTGCATGCTGCAAAATTTCAGTGATTTTTTTTTTTAATCTTTTAGTTTAAAAGTTACAAGACTATTTCAAGGTAAATAGTCCACACTGCATATAATGGCCTATGTTCGCTTTATCTAGCAAGCATATTGTTCGAAACCAAAAAAGTAGCTTTTGAAACCGGGCACGTTCGTTGACTGAAATGGATGAAATTACTTGATCTATCCTAACTTTGACCTAAGAGCACATAGAAGATAATAATAACTTTTTGTTTCCTTAGTTCTTGAGCTACTTAGCATTATGCAGACAGTTAAGGAATAACTAAAGACTGTTCTGTATTTTGCTATTTTTACAAGAAATCATGAATAAATTCAATTTATTGTGGTCATTGGTCACATTTATCATTTTATGGTTGCTCCTTAAATTTTATTCATCTTTCTATCGAAAATACAAGTCACATTGCTTGGTGTTATCGTGGAATGCAGTTCACCTATGAGATATGGAATATAGCGCTCCTCACCAGATGGAATTTGACCAAATACGTGAAAGTACGGTTGATGTTGCTAAGAATTCCAACGTTGTAACATGCCTATTAACAATATTAACATGCCTATTAACATCAGTAGATTAGACGTAGAATGATCATTTTCAGACCTCAAGTGCATTTCAACGGACAAAGGTATAACTTGGGTGTAGACAACCTAAAAAAATTCTTACATATAGTCAATTAGAAAGTGAATTATGTGTTATAGACATGACCGTTTTATCAAGTGCCAAGGTATAGTTTACCTAATATGAACTTTTTTAAAATATACTATCCTATATTAGTTTTCGGTCATGATAATCATTAGCGTACTTTTTCTAGTTTTATGTTTACGATACTAGTATTTCTATGATGTAATACAGGACAAGGATAGAGCTATTTTCAGAAGTTCTGAAAGTCCTCTAAACCTTCCCCTGTAGCTCTTCGCGACTCATGGTAGAAATTTTTGACTCGTTCTTACTAAAAATCAACGTTGCTTCAATTCCTTTCCTCATAATGTTCTTTCTTTTTCTTTTGTCAGAAACTTGGTTTTGGTCAGCTTGCGTGAGAAAGCGGTATGAGTGACAACGTCTGTGCACTTTTACATGTGACTTGCTTTGTATTCTTTTATTTCTGTGTTCTTTAACTGTAAACTAATAAACAGAATTGTTAGTTATTATAAAAAATGTTTTTATTATTTTAATGACATTTTCTCTTCCTTCCTGGCGGATTTGTGACATCAGAAATAACATAAGAAGCTTGCTATTGTAATATACGTAACACATATATAAAATTTCATTTTCATTTTCTCTCACTCAATCATCCTAAGACTCGTGCACATAATCCTTCATGTCAAACTGAGCACATAATATAACTGCATTAAATATATAGTAAAGATATAAAAAAGAATCAATAGCTTAGATATTAGGATAGCATTGAAAGGAAAAAAGACACAATACAAATAATCTCCTTAATCTACATTTCATTCATTGGTGTTTGTCGAACAGAAATTGCAGCCGACGAGGATCCTCCTTAGCGAATCTTGTAATTCCTTGCTCTATGAACACATTCTTGCTTTCAAGTACACGTTTTCGATGGATACTTATATAATGTAATGTTTCTGTTACACTCACAACATCGACAGTCGAGTCTTCGGCAACTGTGTATAGTTGGTGACAGCAGTTGGTGGTATCTCAGCGATGATTTTCAAACATGTCCAAAATAACTTCAATGTGTTCTTGTACCTTGGAAAGATCTAGTGTCTCTCCCTGTAAAGCATTTCTATAAATATACCACATTGACTTGATCCCTAATCTTTCATTGCAAGCGCTGCTATCGGCTGAAAGAATTCCACTCGCTTTCTCTCGCTTAGCAACAGCTGAACCCTTATTGGCTCAACGCGTGCGTATGGGAGGGTGTGAGCTTTAGTTCGCATTTTTGCCACGGCTCAAGACATTTTGGCAGCACAATAGTTGGCTCTAAAATAGCACTGCATTTGGCCATGATGTGCATTGATATTATAAGTGTACCAGAGGACGCTGAAGAATGTTAGTAATGAGCACGTTGTCGTGCGCTTCTGTTTACACCAGAGGACAGCTGTTTTAGGCAGTTCACTATTTCTGCAAAGTTTTCCGAAAATATTCTGATGCTCTTGTTCTTTGTAGACCACCGTGTTTCACAGAAGGAAGGCACATTAGGAACAATATTTCTTCTGACGGACCTTTCACGAAAAAAATGATTATATCTTCCATAGTTGCAACTGAATTTTAACTTCATTAGTGCCATTAATAACCAAATTTAATTTATGACAAGCACAGTGAAGAAATAATGCCTTAGGAAATTGCTCTTGTATTATTTTATTCACACCACCTTCCGCTCCTGTCATTGTGGCGCACCCATCATAACGCTGTCCACATATTTCGACGTATCAAGGTCACATTTTGACAAAAAGGATAAAACTTCAGTTGCAGTTGTCTTTGCATTAAGTTCATGTAGAACCACAAAACCAAGGAATTATTATATTTTGGGTTCATTTAGAGTTGAGCCTAAATATCTTAATTCCTACTGACAACTGCTCTACCCCAGAAAGGTTCATAGTTTCATCAGCAATTACTGAGAATGATTTTTTTTTATTTGCTTCCTTAACTAAAACATTTTAAATTCCTTCTCACAAACTGAAATCAATTCATTTTGAGTTCAATGTGAAGTATTTCGCATTGCCCGATCGTCCTTCAATTTATTGTTTCTCCAGCGCCGATACGAAAGTCTAACAGATCATGGTACACGCCCGAGTTTGATTTATCACCTCGAAGAGGTAAATCATGTATGGTGTAGAAAAAGATGGAAGGTGATATAGAAACTAGCTTTTTCTGTTACTGTCAATTTGTTTTCTGAGTCCGGAATCCATTTGTTCTACCACGTTCATGGTTTTATTGTCCATCGTATTTAAACAGCATTTGGTCTTTTCAACTGACTCTTTATGTCGTTCAGATTTCATGTGATATCGTGCTACTTCGTGAGTTTTTATACTTAGTAAAAGGCCTAATAATAAAACTATCCTGAACACCATGATGAATATTGGGTTTAAGTATAACACATGTGTGACACACAGGTCCCTTAAGATCAGAGTAGTATAATAACTAGGACCCATAATCCTTTATCCACTGATGTCTGAAAGGATGAGAATTTCCGACCGGTAGGTCAGTTTTAAAACCGTAAGAATTTCTTGGAATCCCGGTAAGCGTAACAGGTCGTATTTTAAATTGTCAACAACATGATATACTCCTGGATAATTGTGGGGCAGAGAGGTAAACTATGCCAAGTCACCTTTTGGCTGAAATTGAGTTATCATATTTTTCTTTACTTACATTAATACAAGAGACACTAGGAACGTTTTGAGATGTGGACAACAGGAATGCAGGAAATGAACAATCTTTCCATCAATAAACAATCGACTCAATTCAACAAAATATTGTCTTGCAAACACTTTTTCGTTTCTCCTGTGAAATTAATATTTTATGAGTTGCCCCCACAGCCACAAAATTTTCAATGTCTTTTTCGTGGCTTACAATGCTGTATGTTCCAGCACTTGTCTATATTGAGCACGATGCGTCAGCTACCCTTCATCCTTTTCTATCCTTCTTCTTTTCTATCCTTTATATTTTCGGTCCTCTACCTACTTCTAGATGTAACAACGGTCTTAAAAAGACGTCTTAGGCCTATATCAATTCTGAACACTACACCATTAACAGATATTTTTAAAAAAAGCAACCGAAAGCAATTAAACTTTTGTCACCAGAAGAGATTATAAATTTTCGAAAATCTAAGGGGGCAATTGTCCCCTCTGTGGGAGGCCATGTATGTGACCAAAGTTATTATTATATTAGTAATAGTATTATTGTACTTTCATTACAAAATATAAAATTGTTTTACTCTTCATCGTCTTAACTAGATTGTAAAAGAAAGACTATATTAGGATTAAATAAATAATGCCCATTATTTGATTTCCTTTTTATCCGATATTTCGCTTTTGTTTCCTTCTAATGTTTTTTTTTCCAGAGATAAATCTACTAAGAAAAGGAGATCTTGAATGTCATCTTGCGTTTGCATTTCAGTTTAGTTTTCCTGTATGTCGGAAGTAAGAACTCACTTTGTAGTTGCAAAACTCATGAACATTTCGATAATTTAAAAGAAAATGTAAAATAACACTTAAAAACACTACCAATCAAATAGAATGTATGCTAATTTTGAATTCTGTGGTTCTAGTTACCGTAATTTGTAATTTTATACAGCTTGTTAGATACTCATTTTCGTTTTATAAAATTTGTTAAACACGTACTAATTTATAGTCATCAAGCAAATCCTGTTATGTGCCTAGGTATAACAAATATAATCAAAAATGAATAATGTAATACCATTGTTTGTCCAGACTACTTTTATCAAGGTTCAGTTTTGATATTTGGTTCTGATATAGTAGGATTCATAGACTGACCTTTCTGTTAGCGACGATGGCTTAGGTAAAACGTTGACCTCTTTGTGATGTGATTTTTCGCTTAAATGTTTGAATAATTCCGAAACTGTTGATTCCTCATCTTTAGCACCCTTTATGTGTTCTTTTCATATCTGTCGACAGATACAAACAACTTCTAAATGCCAGAATGCTTTCTTCATAATTGCATCATTGCTGTTTACTAATATTGCTCAATTACGACTCACGAATCCTTCAAACAGAAATATTTTATGTTACGATCTCTGTTCAGAAAGTACCAGACATTTTGAAATAAAAAAAGTAACAGAATAAACAAACCCCATTTGAAAGGTACACTCTTAAGCTATTTTTCCACATAATCACCATGTAAATTAAGGCAATACCGTGGCACAAGTTTCTCAATACCATCGCGGTAGAAATTTGCTGCCTGCGATTTCAACCATTGGCTTACATCGGTATGCAGTTCTACGTCAATATCAAAGCGTTATATAGCAAGACATGTCTTCATCGCTGGAAAGAGGTGGTAGTCGCTTGGCGCCAAATCCGGGCTGTAAGTTGGGTGATCGAATACCTCCCATCCGTAACCATTCAAGAGCTCTCGGGTACGCTTGGCTCTATGTGGACGTGCCTTCACTCGGCCTTTACTCATTAGTCCATGTCCATACACTTTATACTTCAATTGGACTTCAATTAGCTTTTTTTTTGGGGGGGGGGGCAATATAAACTTAATTTCAAAACGCACCTCACAAAATGCGGGATTTTCTATTGCAGCGCACATTGTAACACGTCACAGAAAGCACAATAAGAGCGTCATATTCCTCACGCTACCACAGCTGGATGCGTACTGAGTGCGGCAACATTCTGACACCAAGACGGCGACTCTAACCCCACCCACTTCCGCGATAGGAAAAAACGTCTTGGACTTTCTCGACACTTCTCGTATATTAAGCACTAGCAGCGTTCACCCCGCTTCGCTGCGGTCACCCCGGAACGCAATAAACTTTGTTACTTAGATAATTTTTACTTTTTCGCTTTCAAGTGATATGATAAAAACCATAGAAGATTGCAGTAAATCTTAACATTATATCGCCTGTCATTTATGTTAACCCGCCCCGCTTCGCTGCGGTCATCCCGGAAGTTTTCGCTTTCAAGTGATATGATAAAAACCATAGTAGATTGCAGTAAATGTTAACATTATATCGCCTGTCATTTATGTTAACCCGCCGAGTGACACGGTCATGCGGGTTGCATATAAATACGTTTATTTTTACCTATGATGAACTAACAAAGGATTTGTACGTTATGGACACTTGAATGGTCAATTATCTCAAGACACTGGTAATTAAAAATTAAAGTGATATGATAAAAACCATCTAGGGTCCAAATCCTAATAACCCCCCAAAAATAAAAGAAATTGGTTCAGCCGTATTAGCGTGATGAGGGAACAAAGGATTTGTGCGTTCTCTTTTATATATATAGATATTTGAACAGTTCTATAGTGTTATAAATAAGCCGATCTCCAGTATAAATCTAGAAACGCAGGAAACAGATAATAAAAATAAATAATACTTTCTTTTAATGTATTTATTGCGTTTAATCTCTTGTTTTCATATTGGTCAGAAATATGTCTCTTTAACTATATATATATATACTTGTATATTTATATATATTATATTTATATATATTTTTTCGTTTTAAAACAAACAGCAAATAAAGTACTCCCTTGTACTCTTTGGCACAGTATAGACATTATTAATGCCCAATATGATATGAAATGTTTGTTTTAAAAAAAGTAATATATTTATTATAAATTGTAATGCATGTTTCTTTAAGGTTAATCACACGATAAAACTCGTAACAGAAAAAAAAAAAAAAAATATTACAGTGGTAACAGAGACATTTTAGTGTAATGGACAATCTGTACAGTTTTCCGCCTTGTATACAAAGAAATCATCATACATACATATACAATTGAACTTGAGAGTTTTTTCCCCCATTTTTAGCATCAACATGTTCGTTAATATGAACGAATTTATTTTAGTGCGGCCTGAACAAGTGTGGCCAAGTTCTGAAGTTAGAATTTTCATTTCATAAACCATCACAATATGAGTTTATTCCCTTCTCTTAGAAAAAAAAAAAAGTCATTCTAACAAGTGTTTCTGTATTTCACATACCTTAGATATTAGAAGTCTCATATTAGTATTATTTCCTTTTGCGTTTTATATTCCAAAATGATATGGCAGTATTCTTTTAATCTCACAAGTTTCAAAACACACTAAAAACTATTCAAGATATTTGAGCTTGCACTATGGTTGAAATAAGTGGACGATTAAAATTGATCAAAATATATAAATATGTATATTATACCATTAACACAGCAAAAGTAACATTCTTTCATATGTATATATATATATATATAAACCGAAAGAACCAAGAGAGTGTTTGCTCACTTCTGGATTGGTCTGGTAACGTAATAAGTGGTTCAATATTATTCTATAAACAAGTTTAGGCTGTTGTTACGTTAAGTTCTTTCGTATGTAGAGATGTTTTTTTTTCTTTTGTTTTCGCACTATGAAAACACTCCTTTTTAAAACACGTTTCATTTCGTTTGAGCATCATCCAAAACAACACTAACATGCACGATAATTATTTATTACTTTATTTTATTTCTGTAAAGATTATTTATTTCCTTACAAACTTAAAACGCTGCACTGTCACCTCACAACGAACACAATTCCAACAGATAGGGTCACAGAGTAAATAAATGAAAGAAGCCACAGTCTCGACACTGAATTTCTACCACTAGTGACCTCTGACGGAAGATCGTTGATAGTTGAGCTTTGATCCAGCGAGGTGCCATCCATCCCTGAGTCAAGCGGTGCTACTGTGTGGAAGAAAATAAACAGAAGAAAACCATAATTAGTGCACATTCAGATTATTACGCATTACGCATAGATGATGGTTTATATTTAACTAATAGCAAAAACAGTACTCACCACCCATTTGTCCATCGATATCTTTAATACTACGTTCCAAGTTTAGGCGTAAATCATCTTTTGGTATTATAAAGAAAATACACATGTGTAACTTTACCGTATATTATTGTACATGGCTATTGTAATAGATCTTCCCGATATCAAAATTTAATAACTCACGTTTATTTGTTCACAAGGATGAAAGAAAGTTAAGTTAAATGAAAGAAAAACTCAAAAAGTTCTAGTGGTTAGAGAAAGCTGACGTTTAGTTATGCATTTCATCGCTAGAGCGATACTAAATTAAAATGCCAGGAAACAAAGATAGGAGATTATTTTGTGTTCTCGAATTTCATGTAAAAGAGTCTATAGTTGGTGTTCAATGAAATTTCAGGACGAAGTTCGGATTAGATCTACCAAGCGGACACTCACTTCGTAAGAGGAACAGACAATTTAAAGAAAGTTTGTGTATCTGCACAAGGAAATCAACAGGTCGGCCAGGAGTTGATGAGGAAACAGTTGATCGCGTGTGTGTGACCTTCGCCAGAAGCCCACACACATCAACAGTTCGTGCAACCAAAGAACTGAACTTGAAGCAGACAACAATTTGAAAGATTCTGTGAAAACCTTTGAAATTTAACCCATACCGACTGAAATTTTTACAGTCGCTTAAACCTATTGACGAGGATAAAAAGCTTGAGCTATGTGTTGTGATGGAAAACCTTATGGAAAGAGATGGTTTCATTGTGTCAGTTGTATTTAGTGATGAGTCTACCATCTTTCGGAGAAAGTAAACAAACAAAATGTAAGGACAAAGGTCTTGGAAAGTCACTATGATTATGAAGAATATCCGTGATTCCTCAAAGTAAAGAAGCAGTAGCATCTATAGATTCTGATATGTTGGAAAGTGTGGCAAGAATTACATTTGATATGTGCCGAATTACCAATCCCATATTGAGCGTTTTGGACCTGGAACATAACATGTATGTATTTTAAAAAATGAGTATTCCTTTCATTTAACGTAGTTGCATGTCATTGTGAATAAACAAACGTGAGTTATTAAACTTTGAAATCGGTAAGGTCATTTACAGCAGCTCTGTCGTTTAAAATATGAAGAAACCTTTGGGTTTGGCGCAGGAGATCCGGGTTCGATTCCTTGTGGAAGCTCATATGATGCGGATTCCATTTTAAACTCATATCGCCTTGGTGATAACGGGATATCTAACTCCAAACCATCTTACCTACCAACAAAACCTATGTATATAACACACATTAACGTCTATAAAATGAATTATCAGTTATTGTCAATTAATTACAGGCAAAAAATACCTAGTTCTAGATGTGAAACTTCTTGAAATGCGGTACGATAACTTAGTTTTTCAGTTTAATGTCCTACGATTATGCTTCGAGGCTAAGGAAGACGGTAATAATGAAAATGAATGAAATGGGGGAATGAAGAAAGTGGGGAAAAATAAGGAGGAACCTCGAGAAAACCGACACACAGTGTTTGCCTACAAAAAGCCTACTTCACGGTGGCTGGGATCGAACAAGGGATCGCACTTACTAGAGATGAGCGTTCTAATACTGAGCCTCTACGAACGATAACTGTAGTAGTAACTTAGCTCAGGGCGATTTCGATAGATTTATAGCTTTCTTCCTTCTACTACAAAGCTCTATAGTTACTTCATTGTGATTATCTCCAAGATAACTATGATAACTGTAGTAGTAACTTAGCATAGGGTGAGTCCGATAAATTTGTAGTTATCTTCTTGCTATTACAAAACTCTACAGTTATCTAATTGCCACCATCTCGAAGATAACTACAAAACTATCGGACGATTCCCATGTATAATTATTGTATTAAGTTAAATTATATGTATTATTTTTACACATAGAACTAAGTATGAGTAGTATTCTTACCACCTATATATTTTCCTTAGTGTATCAATATATGAGTTACGTCATGTTGGTTTTGGTTATTGAATGAATTATTAGTGCAATATTTAGTAAACATTAGACAATTGATAACATAATTGAAGACTTACATTTCTTAAAAGAAATTGAAATTTATGTTTATTTCATCATATCCATAGTTAGTTTAAATTAAGCTGAATAGATTGCCGCTTTATGAAGCCTTAATTTTTTCTGTTGCTACTTTCTTCACATATTTTTCTAATTCCTTTTAATAAATTGTGGATTTATTAATTATATCACTGAACATGTCCATTGCTAATGTAGAAGCATATTGACTTTCTAAAGGATTAATGATTTACGCTATTAATAAGATTTTAAAGTAATGAGAAACTTTGAGGTAATTCAAAATTGCAATATTCATACAGTATTAGGAAACAAATGTAAAACAATTTTCTGGTAATATAATAATGTTTATACGTAATATAATTTATTAAGTATACAATTACGTATACGTATTACAATTTTCTGGTAATGTAATATAATTTATAATAATGTTATGGAACTACGTACATAACATTTAAGAAAATAGAAAATAGTATATCAAACTAAACTGATATATATTTATTTCCGTTTAGTTTGATATACTATTTTCTTAAATGTTATGTACGTAGTTGGACTTAGGTTTCAATATCAGACTTTAATCTACTTAATAACATTCTGGCACAAACATTCAATATGGCCGACTGTGAGACATGATATTTCCTTCTTGTCCAGTATTCTTTTAATACACTTTTGAGTTCATTCTGACGACGAGAAATTTTGCTTTGAAAAATAAAATAGCGATTTTATTTAATCTTCTTAGTGTGTCTCTTTTCGAACTTATATGAATCCATTTATTTTGATTTTCTTATATTTATACGTTCTGATTTGAATACAAATATAACTGAATCTTAAGGTATATACTATACTATTTAAGTATTTGACCCTTTTCTGACGACCATTTTCGTCCACTTACTTGTGTACATTTAGGTACAAATTTAGAGCAGTGATAATACTCAATACAGCAAATACATATAAAATAGAAAGCTTCACACTTATCTCAGAGGTCCCAACTATTAAGTAATAGTTTCGAGGAACACGATCGTCATCCTCAGCTTTACTTCGAATCATTTTCTACGCTTTTCACCTTCCCACACTTTTTTTTTTTTTTTTTTTTTTTTTTTTTTACCATTCTGTTTTTGACCATCTTCAATTTAGTTTTTGACGTGAAGTGTATATCTACTTGGAATTACTTTTTTTTTTTATCCTTTTTACCTTTCCATATGTTTATCGTTATAATTTATTTCAGATGTAAGTTGAAGATGGAGATATACTCCTAAAAAGTACTACTTAATTTTTTAGACCTCTGCGATGAGTATAAAGCTTTGTATTTTATAATAATAATAATAATAATAATAATAATAATAATAATAATAATAATAATAATAATAATAATAATAATAATAATAATAATAATAATATACAAAAACAGTTATGTATTTTTTGTCTGATAAGGTGCTATATTTTTGCCGTTCGGCTGCTCATGGCACAGAAATAAATAAACATTATTATTATTATTATTATTATTATTATTATTATTATTATTATTATTATTATTATTATTATTATTATTATTTTCTATATTACTTTAGATGTATTTTATTTGTGGTAGAGTTCTATGCTCTGGAAGTTGACACTAAAGATACAAGCTTACTGTAGTCGAGTGTTTATAATAACCGTGCTCAGATAATTCCTAATTAGCAGCATCTGAATATTGATATATTGTAAAGTACCAAAAATTAAAATTCATGTGTTTTGGAAATTTATTTTCTCTTGTAATATAAGGAAGCGATAATCAAGCTATTTGTTTAAGGAAATAAAAACAGATAACGTGGGCTTCACACTACAGTTATAGGTAGTTTTCTATAAGGAAATAACTGAATAAGGAATTTCATAAAAATACCTGATTTAAGCTCTTCGCTACAACCAGAAAGCGTCCGGATCCCGGAAAAGGGTTGTGCTCAGTGCCGAACTGGCCACGTTGGCTACTTGGAGATCGCCAAGGGCCCGAGGCACAATGGGCTCCGCAGGGATCACGAGGTGCAGGACCTGTAGGCCTTGGTCGAACTTTCGCGATCGCAAATGCTTTCTAGGGTCTTCCTACCATAGGGGTTGCGGAAGCCTAAGTTCGTATTTCAGAAAGAAGTCTTCTCGGGTCCCCTTGCTCATATCAGTACGGCCCCGTGAGACAGTAAAACTTCGTACTTAGCGATGGGCCCCTCTAGTCCGTAACGACCCCTTGCGTTTATTGCTTTCACCTGTTGTGAAGTTCACGATTACGTTTGATTGTCTTAGTATTGTTGTATCTTTCGTGTTTTTTTTTTTTTTTTTTTTTTTTTGGTCTGTTTCATACTACACATTTATTCAATACAGAAAATATGATTTTGTCACTTATCATGTTTTCAGTCCGGCACTGGTTGTGCTGGTTGGGTACGAAGAGTTGACTGAGAGTTTGAATTAAGATCGGATAGTGAAAAGACAATAGGAGATCATCAAAGCTGAATTAGCCAGTGAGTATTACATCTATTTACGATGTTGGATAGTTATAATGGTTAAGTTTCTGTGCTATTAGAATTTAGTACAACCTTGTAATTAGGACCATTTCGAGTCGTGATAGCTTATGGCGTGATGTCGAATATATCCAAGGAAATTGATTTCTATTATTTAATTTCTTATGCTAAGACATTCGTAAAACTCATCCTTGAGTTGTCTTAATAAACAGTTTACAAAGTTCAGATGAGCTACGTTCTGCCTCCAAGCATAAAGGTTTTTAAAGATGGTAAGTAATTTCAGTTTGAAATTTATAGCACACGTAAATATGGTTTCTTTTATATTTCAGCGCATGTTAGAAGAATTTATCAGGAAATGCAGATGTTAAATAAATAATAATAAGAGAAAGTTTTCTGAGAATGAGGTGTTTATGCTAGTAAGAGATGGAAAAATAAATCAGAATCTCTGCGTTAATACATATTAACCATCGTTGACAAAATCCCAGAATATTATTCATTTCATCTTGTACTTGAATTATGTACTTCCGCACAAAGTTTCCGACAGGCAAGGAAGTATGATACATGAAATATTCAGAGCCAGAATGGGTCATGTTCTCTTTATGACCATGGAGTAATTGAATACTGAAGTTTGTTTCCCAATAACGAATATACTGCACTTGATATTAATTTTCATATTATAATACATTCCCACCAAATATTAATGAAGATATATTCTAGCACTTTTTTTATGATGTTTCGAAGTAAATTTAGTTAATGAAGTTGAAGTCCGACAAATTAAAAACAAAGTAAAATAATATAAGTTTGGTATTGATTTCCAGTTTTTCGTTCGATATAAGTAGAGCCATTTTATGATATATGAACTGTCTCTATATGTGCTTCTTGTACTTGCATTGTGTAACACAATTGTAGTTTAACTAATTGGTTGATGCTAGCGTTGCTATGTTAAATAACTTACACTAAAGATACAAATCACTGAGCAAAGGAACGTTTATTTAAATATTTAAAAATAATAAATGTATGACAGTTTCGCCAAGTAACTGAACATATTGGCTTCATCAGTCATGGTAGAAACAAGAAAGAGTTGCATCTAAATATAACAGAATCGATCCTTAAATATGAATGTGGAAGAAGACCAGATTCATTGAAAAAGAGAAAAGGTGTGTTATGAATTGGCTTTGCTCAGCAATCTGTATTTTTAGTGTAAATTGTGTTTTCTTTGTATTTTTTAATAGCTGGAGAAAAAAGGTTTGTACAGCAAAACCGAAATGTTCCAATTAATGTAATATTCCAGTGTAGTTTTAGCTTTGTATTTTTTGCCATTGTGTCAGTTCTCTTTACGCAATTTTAACATTAATAGTTATGCTATTTAGATCAGAGACCTAATGACAAACATTTTTTTTTTTTTTTTTTGTTCTACAGATTGCACCCAAATTGGAAGAAATATTTTGTTATCTATGCCAAAGGGGCACAAAAGATTAAATGCTATTTTTAAGAACTTATAAATATAATTTTTTCTACAGAAATGAATCAGATTTTATGTTGATCTTTTTCTTAAAAGAAAAAAGCTAAATAAAAGTTATGGGAATTTTTATTTTATCGGTAAAAATCTTCATTTAAATACTTTATAATGTAGAACCTCAAAGTTCTTAATTTTAGCGCTTACTCCTAATGTTATTTTATAAGCAAGAGTACAGTATATTGATGGTACTGGCTTGAAAGAAATTTGAACAGACATATATCCATAATTCTTTAGTACAGCGAAATGAATCAGTTCTGATAATTTCACAGCTTTACTTGAAAGTAACTCATAATTGATCCAAGTACCTAGAAACTGTTGTCTTGTAAATAAACTCTAAAGATATTTATCTTGCTGTTTCCCACACTCTTATAGAGAAATGATACGTTACTATACATAGGAGTTGTCTGTATAATTAATTCCTATCCATACTATATCCGCTAAACCCATTTTTTGATTACCGGTGTTTGGACAATGGTGCTCTAAAGGCAGATAAAGGCAGATTAGGATGTCGATTATCCTAAAATGAATCTCTAACAGTGTAGAGAAAGGAAGGTTTATAGTTTATATATTTGATTCAATTTAATTTTATTCTAGTATAATAAACTGGCACTAAAAGATCCCTATCTATTCTAAGCCTGGAGAACAATTCATGATTTCTGGCAAATACTTCATTACCTTTTCACGGAAAATACTAGAGAAGATTAAAACATATTTCAATTACTATAGAAACTTAGCTGGTCAGTGTAATGAAAGTAGAACTCAAACCATTTGTAAAATTAGTAAGTATATAATACTGAATTTAATTATATAAAAAACTGTTTATCCCACCTGAGGTAAAGGACTGAATATTTGATATATTTTAAGAGTGAAAAGATGATTTTGTCAACATAAGATGCCTTCAAAACTAATATTAGAACAGAACATTACTAAACTAAAGTCGTATGACTAAAACAACAAAGTTTAGTTCAGGTTGTGATTTTTATTTTTAAAAGCAATTCGATTAACCTGGAAATCTGATTAATTGGGATTTATTTTTAACGGGACAGTAATGTATATGTCTGTAGATAAACAATCACGAAACGAAATCTTACCATAGGTTGTCCATGCTGTTTCCTTAGGCTTGTTACCTTTCGTACTCGTAGCATCGTAACCTGAAATAAAAATATGATTTCGTTATAAGAATTAAGCTTTCCTAACATTATACTTAATCTGGCACATTCTTATAACGTTAAATTTCGCATTATTCAGAAAGATTCACAAAAGAACTAATCGTGTCTGATTTTGAATACAATGAAATTATGTATAAAGATGAAATCCTGTTTGTTATAATTAAATAGGAAAAATAGTGTATAAGTCAATTGTCGTGCAGCCTTTCACTTTTGCTTCAAATATTAAATTTTAAATAGTTTTAACAATAACTTAGAAGGGGGTTTTATTCAGTAAATGTGATTTTATCTTTCTCCTAAAGCAATTTTTTTAAGAATTCTAGAAAATTCAAAATAATAACTATACTGTAAGTACTTTCGCTGATGCTTCTTCAGATAGGAGAAGAAGAAATACATGTATATCTTTCAGTTTAACATCCCACGATTATGCTTATTAGGCTAAGGGAGAAAGCTGATTAAGGTAAGTTAATGACGTTGGAAGAATTGATAGAATGAGAGTGTGGGAGGAAAGGGGAGTACCCCGAGAAAATCCACGGGCACGATGTTGTCCACCAAAAACTTACTTGGCCGGGGATCGAACCAGGGGCCCCACGGACCAGAGGTAAGCTCTCTACTATTCAGCCACCGTGCCCACCCCCCAGAAGAAGAAATATGAAAAGATATTAAAGTGGGTAACGGTATTTGAGAAACATCAAATACTGCTACATATTGGTTATCTGAGATCCACCATATTGCCAAATTCAAATGCGTAAATGTTTAGTGAAGTAAGAAAAGAAAACCGCGGGTTGGGGCAAAGGGTAAGAAGTAAAGTTAATGGATTGATATTAGAAAGAGAGAGGAGGAAAAGAGTGCGAGAGAGAAATGGATAAAAATAAACATATGAGACACAGGGAGCGGGGTAGGGTAAGGCGATTAGACCAGAGCTGTGGTTCGCGGGTAGGATGGTATTGCAAGTGTCCACCCATTCCATTTCAAGGGATCTGCCACTTGTAACCTCATGTCCAATATTTACCATCATGCCTTTTAAAAAAAAATATTCCCTATTATTTGCTTTATCAATGAACCTCTACCCCCAAAGAGCATACTAGTCTCCATAGATATAGTTTTATTATCCAATATTTCATTCCCCCATGCCTTAGCACCCTTAAAGAATTCCTAGATGCAGTCAACGAACTTTGAAAACACAATACACAAATTGTAATCCACCTAGCTCGGTTAGTCCTAAGAGTGAACAAATTCACATTTGAAAGTAATAACTTTTTGTACTGCCATACATTCGCGTGAATTCTTCGTACACCTTCTATTTATAGGACACTTAGAATAACAAAATTTTCTCTCATGTTCCTTAAAATTTTCATGTGGTTCCGATTCATAGGTTTTATTTTACTAGTACTAACTCACGATCAACCAGTACTGGGACTACCCTTACACTTCTTAACAACAAATACCCAATTAAATACACTGGTTCTCTTCCAACCACATGTTCATTTTCCTTGATCTAGATGCCAAGATTTGAGAATAGGATTTTTGAGAGTGACATATACATAAAACTAAGAACGGTATTCAACATCTGTCTTCAAGATTATTACTATAATAAAATTTGCCTACCCTATGTCTCTTTACGAAACTCTTATCTCATTAGCCATCTTGTCTTTCAACAAGTTTCTCTTCTCGTCAGCACTATCCCAAATAGATAACTCGCTCTAAACCTTATCCGCAAGTAATTCAATTGTTAACATAATAATATTATTATTATTATTATTATTATTATTATTATTATTATTATTATTATTATTATTATTATTATTATTATTATTATTATTATTAATAATAATAATAATAATAATAATAATAATAATAATAATAATAATAATAATAATAATAATAATAATAATAATAATAATAATAATAATAATAATAAATAATAATCATCATCATCATCATCATCATCATCATCATCATCATCATCTTACAATAGAACCCTCTCTAAAAAATTTCGTAAGTCAATGCCATCTGATTCTCCATTCCCTGAATCCTGCTTATTACATGCTTACCATCTCACCCGAGAAAGAAAAAAAGTTTATCTGCCTCGTCCCAAAATATGTAGCAAAATCTTCCCAACATTCACAGCGTCATTACGAGAATCGGTTCCATGAAACACCTGGACGTCCATTGAAGAAAATAAAAAAATCCATATATAAAACTTGTTTTATATTAGACACTAATCTAACTTCCCAATATCCCACCACAAAAATGACTCGTCAGCATTAATTTTTTTCACAAAATAAGTAAATGCTAACTCTGATTCAGTTTGTCCTTCAACATTCAAAAACGTAATCAGAATTTTTCCATCAGGAAAGGTTTTGTTGTTACAGTAATTATTGTTGTCACCCTTGTACACAAAATGGACCGTATTTTTTTTTGGAACATGTATGCAGCATAAACTCGTCTGTTTATTAACTTTAGAAGAATCATTTAGATGTCAAATTATTGTTGAACGATAAAGCTTTCCCCTGGTAGGGAGTTTGTCGTTATCGATCCCATAAGGAGGTGGAGAAGGTATTGTATTTTGGTAAAATATTGTGGAAATTGCATATTTTCATTTGCGCACTGCCCCCCTCTTCCGCTTTTCACACCTTAACAACGAGCCACAAAATGGTAAAGTTTAGACACCTTGCGGGGCACACACATCATATAGGTATTTGATTTGGGGAAGGTGTCCTTGTACAGTAAAAAGAGGTTGAAATTAATGGTGAAAAAATTGATCTCTTTTTTCGGTGTAAGCTTGACAACATTGTAAATGTTGATCAAGTTCAGGCATGCTTAGCAGGCACCAATGCTGATCGTGTAGTGATCCCATCAGGTTATATTTCTGTGTAAGTGGAGTGTAATTTGTTTCGTTTCTCGTATTATGAAAAAAGTGGCATAATGCCAAGAGTGTTTTATTAATGTGGACAATTTCTGTTACATTTGTGGTAAAAAAAAAAAAAAAAAAAAAAAATCTTTTGCAGTAACGTTTATGCTTTTGATACAGCTTGTGCTGCGAATATATGTTATGTGTTATGTGTGCAGCTTCTCACAGGATGGGAAAATGGTATACATTATATGCCTTTTGCAATTCCCATGGTCTGGAGGGATCAGAGTCCATTTCAGTGATTACTATTTTTGTTTAAGAGTAAATGAACATACTAAAAGTAAACATACTGTTACATATGTCATCTGCAATGATACTTGTATTACATAGTGACGAGTATCCTGTGCCAAAGCGTCCAGATTTTGTGACCTTAGTTGACTGACTCCGACACAATGCATACTGTGGAAGAAAGGCAACATAGAAGTGATTTTACACTCTATCAGAGGTGGCCCTAGGCAATTTGCCGCCCAGTGCAATGGCATCAATTTTCGTTTTCTTTCTCCAGAAAGAACAAATCTTAAAAGCCACGATTTTAAGTATGCTACTCCATTATGAAAAACGAAGGGAAGAAAAAATGCACTCGCACTTAGAAAGGCCTAAACACTACGAACAATCTCGTTGTATCTGTTTTTCCTTAAAATAATAATCTCTTATGTTAGTGAAAGATAAAGGAAGCACACCTGCAGAGGAAAAATGGTAATCCTTTTTATAGAATTCAATACCGAGCTTCAATCTCAATATATAAGTTGCAATTCCAGTGCAACTAGCTCTTTTATTTTGATTTCTTGATTTTCCTTCCACATCTGTTAATAAACTAAAAAGAAAATAAGTTTCTATCTTCAATGATAAGGAACTTGATTGTAACAAAAACAAGACTAGTTTTCATATCAAAACTGTGATAACTAACTAAATAGAACAGGTGTTCTCTACTGTTCGAGAATTGAGTTCTTGTATTTGACAACAATCAAGCAATTCCTGTTGGGATTTGTTTGACCATTTACTTTAGCACTGTTCATATGACCATTAACTAATGCGACTTAAACATGCTTTATGAATGTAGTATCCAAATAGAAGGTAGGCTTAGTAAATTTAACTACCATCATCATGAAGTCTGTGTGCAACAAGATATATTTGTTTTAAATAATATAGTTTAGAAAGATTTTGCCGCCCCGTTCAAATGCATGTGTTTTATGTATGGTAGAGCCGGTTCTGCATTCGATGTTTCTCAGAACTCCATCTTCTAATTCAAACAGATCTCAATAATCTCATTTGGAATTTAAAGTTGTCTAAACAACAAGCCAATCTTCTAGGTTAGAGCCTCAAAGGTTGGAATCTATTACACAAAGATGCAAAGACAAGCATATCGTAGTCGCGACAGTGATTTCAAGGACTATTTCTCGATAGAGCATGATGTATTTTATAATAATGTTGGTGCAGTTCTGGGGGCTCTTGGACATGAACACCAGTCACATGAATGACAATTGTTCATAGACTCCTCGAAAATAAGTTTGAAAGCTGTAATTGTGTATCATGACAATGAATATCCATTAATTCCAGTGGCCCTGTTACTGACATGAAAGACACATATGAAAATGAAGGGTAAGGGGAAAAAACAAGGAATGTCCATGCATGTGCTTTACCGGGTGCTTTGTCCTATCTGTTGGTGAGGTACTATTTGATTGTATATGCCATGCACGCGAAGATGTAGAAATATCCATGTAAAAAGGGATGAAAGATTTAATAACCCTATTCTTTGTACGTGATTTCCAATATTAAAATGCCGTTTTCTCAAAAATGTAATTTTGTGACATTCCTTCTTTTTCCCCCTTACCCTTCAAATATGAAATTGCTGTTAAAATAAACTCCAGTAGGCGAAATAAAACTGGAATATCTTTGGTGATTTAAAGATCATAGTTTTACAACTTGGCTTGCAGCTTGGATATACCGAATTCTGCTGTTTCTTGAGTGAACGGGATAGCAGAGATAGGAAGGCTCACTACGTTAAGAAGCAATGGCCCAAACGTAAAATTCTTACTCCTGGAAGCAAAAATCTGTCTCACATCCCATTGGTGAATTCTGAACGAACGTACTTGCCACCGTTGCATATCAAATTGGGTCTCATGAAGAATTTTATAAAAGTTCTTGATGAAAATTATCCTGCATTCGTGTACTTGAAATCTAAACTTCCCAGAGTTAGAGATATAAAACTAAAGGAAGAAATATTTATTGAGCCACAATTCACATCAGTATTGGATATTGAAAATTTTGCAGTGTTGTTGAATCCTCTGGAAGACAAAGCGTAGAAAGCCTTCGTAAGTGTTTATCGTAGTTTTCTTAGAAGACATAAAGCAGACAACTATCGCGAAATAGTGAGAGATTTTGTGAATTTATATCAAGCAATGAAATGCAATATGTCTTTAAAAGTCAACTTCTTAGACTACCACTTAGCTTTTATCCCAGAAAGTCTTGGTTCAGTAAGTAATGAATATGGGAAGCGATTCCATCAGCAAAATTCTTACAATGGAAAAGAGATACCAGTTCATATGTAGTCTCAGGACGCTGGCCGACTACTGCTGGACATAGATGAGAAACATTCCAGGGGCTGAATACAGTCGAAAATCATAATTTATAATTTCTTAGGTAACTAACAATGATGCTTACTTTTCTTTTTTTCTTTACTGTATAACAAAGATACCTTCGGGAAATCAAATACCTATATGACATGTGTGTCCCATAAGCTGTCTAACTTTATCACTCAAGAAACAGCAACTCAAACTTTATCACTTTGTCGCCCGTTGTTAAGATGCAGCAAGCGGGAGGGATTGCGCAATTGAAAATATAAACTTTCCACAACATTTTATCGAAATTAAATGAGTACCCCCCTCTCTATGAGATCGATAAGGGCAAACTTCATTCTAGGTGGAAGCTTTATTTTTTCACAATAATCTGACGCTTAAATCATCCTTCTGCGTTAAAAAGCAGATGAGCTATGATGCTCCAAACACATACATGTTTTAAGAAAATACGATCCATTTCGCGGATAAGAATGACCAAAATAAATAAATAAATAAATAAATAACTGTCACTATCAAATCCTACCTGATGGAAAAATTCTGATTACATTTTTGAATTCAGAATGAAAGGGAACCCAGACTTGGTAACTTTGGTATGTAAAAGAATAAATAAATAAATAAAATAAAAAATAAAAACAAAAATAATAATGAAAAATAAGCAATAAAAAGTTTTGTAGGCCAGTGTAAGCCACATATTTCACCATTTCGGAATTTGCAATCTTTCTGATCATATATACACGTGTACGTTTTAAAATGTATTCGTTATCGAACCTCCCATATCACAGAAAATATTACTTCCTTTTCGATCCACAACAACACTTAGTTCTGAACATTTCTGCATTGTTCAAAATCCAAATCAATCTGTTCTAAAGCACACATCTGATTATAACAGTACATTTGATCATATTTTCTGTGAAAGTATTCTCTAAATTCTTTCTTTAGAGTCTTAATTCTCGGAAAAAAAAAAAAAAAAAAAAAAAACATTAACCTCCTATCTTGTATCCATGCACTTAACTGGATGTAAGCATCCTACTTTACTGCACTCACTTTATTTTTCATCACTTACTTTTATCTTTATCATTATTTTTTTACTTTTTAAGTATTTTTGGGCAGTAATTTCTTCCACAAAACTTACATTTTGTGTTATTTTTATTTTCTTATTATTTTGACACTTCTTTATTGTTTTATAACTAGTTTTTGTTTAAATATTTTCAGATCTTGTTGTTCTTCTTTATACAATTATATAATTTTCTCTATTCATTAGTTATCTGTTAGGGGAGCACGATAGTTCAGCGATAGAGGGCTTACTTCTGGTGTATAGGATCTCTAGTTCGATCCTCGGCCATGGAAGTTTGTGATGGACAACATTTTGTCCGTGGGGTTTCTCGTGGTATTCCAGTTTTCCCCCCACAATTCATTCCACCAATTCTCCTATCATCAATCATTTGCTTTAATCATCTGTCATCCTTAGCCTAAAGGGCATCATAGTGGGACGCTAAACTAAAATATTTCGCTAGAAGACGCTATCCATTTTAATTTTGATAAATTATCTCCCATACTCTTACCGCCCAAGATATTCTCCATCCATGAGTTTTATACTTATTCAACTAAACTTTTTGCATTCTAATTTGGTGACTTTATCTCGTGACTCTGGGCTCCAATTGGCTGCTTCATAGTCACTATTCTGTCTACTAAAGTTTCAATTTCTCCTTTTTCCTTTCCCCTTGCATCTGATGACATATTCAGCGAAAGTACTTACAATAAACTGTATTTTGTGTTATATGGTATTAATTTTAATATTTTCTGATAAATTTAGATATAACGATATACAGGTTAAATACACAGAGTGTCTCATAAGTCGCCATTGATAGGAAAAATAAACATTATATTTTCTTTATATTACAGATATCTTTACAAAAAAGTGCGTTTGACTAAAGAGCAAGATTTGAAATCATACTGAGGACCTGTTCAGAAACAGTTGCAACGTTCCAATCTAATTTAACAGAAAACATAAAATGAACATCACACACCACATTGCAGCAAAATTTAGTAGAAAGTTAAAAAATAAAACTGGAAGTGTTACAGGTCATATGAAATTAACATTGGAGGACACGCATTGAAATAAATACGGTTTCGAAACAATGGTAGTTATACGAAACATATCGTATTGAAAAAAAAGGTTTTTGTATATATATATATATATATATATATGTAGAAAACTTATGAGTACACTGTACATACACTGTACATGTACTTTTGCATTTTGTATACATTGATCATTAGAACTTGAAGCTGATAGCAAATAACGATGTGCGACACACCCATTTTTTCAACTTCTAATTAAGTCGATTAATGACTCGTCTCATAAAATAAGTTTCAAGAGATTATTTAGTAACAAAGTCCTTTTTTTTTTTTTTGTATATGGATGCTGCTATCGGAAACTATTTGAAAAAAATATTGAAGATGCAGAGGGTATCATATGCTGCATTATTAAATGACCGAATATGTTAAATAATATACTTTGTTATTCAGATCCATTTCATTTCTCTACAGTCTTATTTCTCTACAGGGGAAAAAGGAGGCAAGCCAGTTTTTTTTTTAATAATTTTACACAGTTTTCCACTGACTTACCTACTTCTTTCCCTGTAGGAAAATCTAGCATTAAATTTCTTAGTGACAAATACTGTGGAATTCTTCTTCTTACTGTGGAATTTACTCCATGCAAACCACACCTTTCAGGTTATGTTATTCTGCTAACACATTTTCGACCATTTCTTGACTTACCTCCTTTTTACCCTGTGATCTTCATATTTTAAAGTTGGTTTTCCTGTTTTTTCCTTTTTTAAAAAAAATAAAACAAAATGTACCTTTTGAAAGAAAATTTTCACCTATGATGTGTAACATACATCGGTGAGATTTGACGAATAGTAAGAAATTTTAATGTAATATACGTTTAGCGTGACGTTTTGACAGAACATCAGTACCAAGGTATCGGGCTTTAAAACTAGAAACATATAGAAGACAGAAAAAGTGAAATCTAATTTTCTTGCACTTTCTGTTACACTTTATGCATCGAAGCCACAGTGGGTCAGTGATGGAGCCCTCACCTGCACTGCGAGAGTTCCCTGGTACGATTCCATATCATATGTGTTTGTAATAGACAACATTATATTCTTGGGTTTTCTCGGGATTTTCCCGTTTCCTCCTACGTTCTCATTCCATCAATTTCTTTCATAATCATTCAAGTTCATTCATCATTCGACTCCTTTAGCGAAAGATTTATTTTTTTTTTTTTTACTTTATATATCTATTCAAAAACTTTTTCCTTCTAGTAATTACTTTTTCCCCTAGTAATTAGTAATTACTCTTTACTTTTTCCTTCTAGTCTTGAATATTGTAATTTTCTGAGCAATCTTAAAATTAAATCTTCAGTTTAAGAAATGTTATTCTGCAATTTTCTTGCTCGAACAAGTTTGTGTAAAAAAGCCAAGAATTCAGTGTCGAAATCAAGATTCTTCTTTTGCTAGTTCTTTCATTATTTTCGAGTTACATTCTCTAGATTCATCTACTTTTGTCTATGTCATATATCCAACTTTTGCACCCTTTAGCGATAATTTTAAATTTGTTATTCAATGTTTATGTAATTTATTTTTTTTTTTGAAATAATTTTATTCGTTTATATACTTTGATAACAAAAGTGTCCATTCTTCTCATGGTTTCAGAAAGATTTAATGAATATGAAACCGGAAATTTCAATATTATGGAAATTTCCTTCTTTATCCGCTTTAAGTTTGGAATTCTCGAAAACAAAATTTTTATTGAAGAGTTTTACACTGAATTTTACATGTTCAACTTAAGTGAATCTCACATTCGGCATTTTCTGAATGAACAATAGGAAATTTTAATATTATAGAAAGTGATCCCTCCTCCCTCCCCTTAGGAATGGAATTTACGAAAATCCCTGAAACAATAATTCCCTTATTTGCAAGACTCGAAGATTACAAAGTCACTCTCCCCTCTTTACTTTCGCGAAGGAATCTTTCGGGAAAAATGATGAAAAATGAAAAACAATTGGATACTAAGAACATTTCCCTTTGTCCTTCACAAGATCCTTGTTTATGGTCATTTCGTCTTGTGTAACAAGGCGGACTTCTGAACACAAAATTGCAACGCTCCAGAGGAGAGAGATTCCCTCCCTAAAATTGTCACGCGGCTTGTACGTCAGTCTTCGAGTTTCGTCAAAGAATGGCATCTGCTGTGAGGTATAGAAATGGTCTTTATTGTATGATTGCTATTTCTGTAGAGACAGCCAACGAAACTAAAGACAAAGCTGCCCAAAACAAGTTTCTGAAATATATATATATATATATATAGAATGAAAAAACAGAGACAACATTAGTATTTTAGCCAGGAGGACTCATAAATCTCTACCATGTGTCACGAAGACTAGAAGGGAAATGTTTAGAGGACTCTCAAAAAAGATCTGGAAATTTATCTCTCTATGAATGTTCTGTACGTTGCCAACCGTAAACGGAAGTATATATTATAATTGATCTGAGCCATTAAATCAAAAATAGAGACTGTGAACTTATTATTGCTGTTGGAAAATATCATACAAAATTTTGAGTCGGTAAGTGCGATATATTGTTAAATATGCATGCAGAAATACCTACGTGTTATCTTACAGGGATTCTGAAACATTCGCAAGCGGGTAAACACCCGTTAAAGTAGTATTACGAAAATACTGAGAACCTACATTAAGCCATAGGATTTAAGGCCCTGGAGGGAATTTCATGAATCCAGAATAGGGAGGGTGAGGGTGAAATTTTCATCCGGGAAGTCGCTGAAATCACCACTACCTATAGTAGTATAACCTGGGCGATAACGATCCACCTATTTCTACTCTTTTATATTATAGTAAGTTAATTTTTCAATATTTTTTATATCTTTGTGAATTCTCTCCCTTCTTTAAAGTTATATAAAATTCTCATAGATCATTTTAGATACAGCAAAATACAAAATACAAAAATTTCAATATCGCAGCGACAGCATAATAGTCTTCGGAGAAACAAGAAAAAAATCTCTGATGTGACATTACATTGAAAGGATGTCGTAATATTTTACTGAGGGTTGGATACTGTTTAATAAACAAAAATCAAATTAATATTTAGGTTGTGCGTCCTCCAATGAACAGGTTCGACTAATTTGTGTTTTGCCATCTTACGTCGTTCATCTCTGGTGACTTAACGGAATTTGGAAAGGAAAACGACCCTTAGACAAGCTATTCTTTATATATATATATATATAAAAAAAAATCCTTGGTTGATTTTGTAATTACGTGAAATGTAGTACATTCATTCGGGTTGAAAAAGTTTTCAGTAACAGGTAATACATAATTTAAAGAAAGTATACCTACCAGACAACGTAACAACTTGATTTTCTGTAGAGCCTAACGGGACTCTCGTCTGCATCTTTATCTCTGAAAAATACAAAGAAAAATATTATTGATGCGTGTGAGCTTACAAGAAATGCTTCCTAATCGTAAAACGAGTTTTTAATAAAATTTGAAATATGGATTTAGTAGACCCATGTAACTTTTCCAAAGTTATAACTGTTAATGGATACAACTGTAACTGTTAATAGAAATAACAAAGATTTTTTGGATCTTAAATGTAGACCATGATATTTTTCAACGATGAATACAAATATTTTCTAATTCATGTAAATTAAGAGGGGAGGGGGAGGGGCATGGTGACTAAGTGGTAGAGCACTTACCTCTGGTGCTTAGGATCCCTGGTTTGATCCCCGTCCAGGTAAGCTTGTGGTGGACAACATCGTGTCCATGGGTTTTCTCGGCGTACTCCCGTTTCCTCCTATATTCTCATTCTACCAATTTTTGCATCATTCACTTGCCTTAATCAGCCGTCTCCTTTACCTTGAAGGGTATAATCGTGGCACGTTAAAAGATATTTCATTTCATTTTTTCATGTAAATTGAAAGAAATGTATAAATATATCTTCCCTATAATTTTATTTTTAATCTCTCTCTCTCTCTCTCTCTCTCTCTCTCTAGTGGAGCTGCTGCTCCGATGTCGTCTTCTGCTCCGTGGGAGGGGCTAGAAGCCGTCGTTTGCAAGTGATTATAGATCCATCTGGTGTGAAATCTTCTTACCGAACCACGTGGTGGTGTTTCTAAACATTGGCATGTAGAATTGTTTGTTTACATCATCATATGGGATATTACAATCAATCAATCAATCAATCAATCAATCAATCAATCAATCAATCAATCAATCTATCTATCTATCTATCTATCTATCTATCTATCTATCTATCTATCTATCTATCTATAGATAGATAGATAGATAGATAGATAGATAGATAGATAGATAGATAGATAGATATAGATATAATTATCTTTGAACGGAATATTTGAATATACCTCGTACCTGGTACCTGTCTCAAACTGGACTTTTATTATGTCGCTTTGATGTATTTTAAGAAGCAAATTCAAAATTTCTGACAAAATAGAGTATTTCAAGAAGCTATCAAGTTAGGAAAATTAAACTCGTTACATAAAATTATCATTAAAAATAATTGGACACGTATTCAACGATTTTTTGAAAAATACCGCTTCTAAGAAGTGAAGAGGCGGAGGTGCACCTCCCCCAAATTCTTGGACGTCCCCTCAGATTTACCATTTTGTCGCCTAGTGTGTGAATTGAATATTTCCCCCAGGGATTAATGATTTTCACCCATACGCACTCAGCTCTCTCTCTCTCTCTCTCTCTCTCTCTCTCTCTCTCTCTCCATTCTCTAATATCAAGTATTGGTGTATTATTATTATTGTTGTTGTTAAATTCTTATTACTCTTTATATATTACAAATATACAGACGCTTCTAGGCAGAACTATGTAGACCATCACAGCTTTGAATGAATGTTGTACGGCATACAAGAATGCTTTACATTTAGTGATCTTTTTCTACCTTCTTCGATCCTCTTGAGTTTGTTCCCTGCTAAAAGAAAACCTTTTACGCATGAATAGGTTAATATTTTAAGAAACAAGTGTGCGATTCTAACGACTACAAAAAGTTTGAGAAGCGAGATCTTTCACAAACTGTTTTAACTAAAAAAAAAGTGCTTTTTTTCCAGTTTGGTTACACAAAACAAGTTGTTCGCTTTTTCTATCTTTATGACCATTTGAAAAAATTCTAGAGAGGGAAAACGTTATCCCTGCTAGAGACGAGAATTTTATCCTTCAGTGAAGGATAAATTTTTATCATGGAAAAATTCCTGGTATCTACCCCATTAATTCGCATATTACTCTCCCCACACAAGAAAAAGTAGAAGAGACAGAAGCCAGTAGTGGAAAAACCAAGATAGCTTGCTTTCTAGACTAAGTTTTATACAATTTCGGAACATTTTCGTTCTTAAAGCCAACATTCTGGTATAAGGTTGAGTCTTGGAATATTCTGGTACTCAACATACCTGTATTTTTCACAGTACAAGGAAAGCAGGTTAGCATTCCAAGTATAGTCCTCGTATTGGACTGTCTGCAGTCACCTTCCTGCCAGTCCCTCGATTTCACGTCTTGTCCTTAGAAGTAAAGAAATAAGTCTTTGTTGTTTTCACCTCCTGCTGCTTGGTGAAGCATTGTGATTTCAGAAAGTATGTCACAGACCGAAAGAGATAGAAATCAGAAGGAGCAAGGTTAGAACTATATACATTTACGTGTTCCAGTAGTTCGATACCAATAAGTCTGCAATTTTCATTGCGTTTTTCGAGCCGAATGTGGCTTTGCGTTATTAAGTTGCAGCTGGAGGCACCTTCGGTTCTTCAATGCAGGCGTAGTTCACCACACATCCGCTCCAATTGATCGGAATAAAGTAAGTAATTGTGGCACTACCATTAGGAACAAAAGTGAAGTGAATTACTTCTCGTAGTTCACTACTAACAGAGCATGACTTTATGTTCGGAACGGTCTGTTTACCAATTCTGGAAGTTGGTCCTTACTCAATCACCGTTTTTGCACATTCGGATTTCGGAAAAATATATTTTCGTCGCATGTGACAATTCGTTTCAGGAAACGCACATCACGTGAATTTTGCGGGAGTTGTCGGCACAAACCCACTTTTCTCTAGGCCTGAGCTGGTGTCTACTCATGTACCGAGTGTGGCACCTTCTGACGGTTTTCCAAAGTTCGTGAAGGTGATGTACTACAATACCTTATGTCATGACGAGTTGGTTTGACAATCGTCGTGTGCTGTGGATGGATTTTCCTCAATGGCGTGTCGTATGACTTCATAATCTGTTGTCCTGATGTGACTAGACCTTGGCTGATCTTTGATATTTTCACAGCCCGCACGAAATTCCTGAACCCAACAAGTTGCTATGCTTTCGTTTTACTACCTTCCCTTTTGCATGACACAGTTTTGGGTTGCTACCGCTGCGTTATGCCCGACTTCGAACTCATAATGGTAACAATTGATGTATCAGATGTTGAGTACTCATCGTCTTTGTCACTAAAAACTGACTGAAAGTACTGATGGAGTAGCGGCCTCTGTGTTGAATAGTCCACTTGCTACACTACCTTTTGTGTAAATTTGACTTCATACTTAAGAAAGATCACAACACATATACGCACCTGGTGTTTAGGACATGAAAATAGTGCAAGACTTATGACTCGTCCTTGCATAATTAAAGTTCGATTGTGGCAGTTTGAGTTATGATTTCCAAAAAGTTCCGTGGCAGCAACTGGAGTGTTTTTCTATTTTACTTTACAGGATGGCCAGAACATACAAGCACTAAAAGTCAATACACAATCTTTGTTGTGTTATAATACTGCTAAAGTAAATGTTCTGGTTTGAAGTGGAAAATGGAAACGAAAGACATCACCACATAGTAATACATTTCGATATTATAAAGGTAACCAAGAAAGATCTGCCGCCTTTTGTGGAGGTCTGTATTCATTTGGCTCTCACACCGTGATTTGAATGCGAATGGAGATAAGGCAAAGGTCAGTTGTTGGTGTGGGTACATCCAACATACTACCTGGTTGTGGCCGTTCAGTTACACCGTGAATTTGCGTAAGGACAGAGTGAACATGGGACCTCATGGGACAGAGCGTCATAAGGACGTATATGCTGACCGAGCTCAAACTGGGGTCAAACGCCACTGCAGCGGGGCGGAAGTACAAGGTCTGTATGATAAGTAATGAGACTCGCCGCGCCGCGGCGCGCGTGTCGCTGGAGCGGGTTTGTCGGTGATGGAGGATGTAGGGGGGGGTCCGAGCAAAGCAACGCACCGCGCGTCAGTTGGCTCCGAGCCTTAGTGGAGCGCGGACAAGCCTTGGACAAAGCCCTTGTGAACATTCTTGTCACGGCGGAAAATCAACAAACATGGAGGGTTCCATCGAACAGCGTTATGCGATCAAATTTTGCGTTCGCCTGGGGAAAACGGCTACTCAGACGCTTTCTCTCATCACGGAGGCCTACAAAGAGGAAGCCCTATCCAAAGCCCAGGTGTTTCGTTGGCACAGTGCGTTCCGGAACGGCCGGGAAAGCGTTGAGGATCTGGAGAGGGCTGGACGCCCGACAACAGTGACTACGGACGAAACTGTGGCAAAAGTGAGGGATCTCCTGAACTCAGACCGTCGATTATCGTTGAGATTGATTGCTGATGAACTCGATATGAACCACACAACAGTGCACAAGATTGTGACGGAACAATTGGGAATGAGAAAAATCTGTGCGAAACTGGTGCCGCGAGTGTTGACTGACGAACAAAAGCAACGACGTGTTGATTGTTGTCAGGAACTGTTGAACCTCATGAACAGTGACCCTAACTTTGAAGATGGCGTCATAACAGGTGACGAGTCGTGGGTGTTCCAGTACGACCCTGAAACGAAACGTCAAAGCGCGGAGTGGCACACTCCTGCGTCCCCGCGCCCCAAGAAGGCCAGAATGTCGAAGTCAAAGGTGAAAACAATGTTGATTGTTTTTTTTGACAATGTGGGGGTGGTCCACAAGGAGTTTGTACCCCAAGGACAAGCCGTCAACGCCGCCTTCTACAAACAAGTCCTTGAGAGACTGCACAGGAGCGTCAAGCGGAAAAGACCGGCGATCGCTAGCCGGTGGAAGTTGCATCACGACAATGCCCCTGCCCACACCGCCTTCTTAGTGACCTCCTTTTTGACCCGGATTGGGGTGGAAGTCCTTCCACAACCACCCTACAGCCCAGATGTGAGCCCGGCCGACTTCTTCCTCTTCCCGAAGCTGAAGCCACGCTTGAAAGGAACCCGTTTTGCAGACGTCACAGCCATCCAAGCAGCCGTGACCACATTTCTAAAGGACATGCCGGCTGCTGACTTCCAGGGGGCGTTTGCAGCGTGGAAACATCGATTGCAGAAGTGCATCGACGCAAGAGGAGAGTACTTCGAAAGCTTTTAAGTCCCTGTACAGATCAGATCAATAAAACAATGTTTCCAGACCTGGTCTCATTACTTATCATACAAACCCTGTATATTACGACTTTGGTGAGAGTATCGTGACTACGCGGACAGTACAGCGGTGTTTTAACAAGTTTAAGGACGGTGACGAAACACTTGAAAAGCACCACGTGCCGGAAGACCAATACATGTACAAAATGAAGATCTTTATGCAGCAATTGAGACGAACAGTGGCCAGACATGTGACGAACTGGGACTATAATTCAGTGTGAGTGGAGAAATCATTCGCCAGCACCTCCATCAACTTGGGAAGCACTACAAGTTGGGTCGATGGGTCCCACATGATTTGATTCTTGGCCAGAAGGCAACGCGAGCAGACGCCTGAGTTTTTTGCTGTCTCGTCTAAGGAAGAAACTATTTCTGGACAGGGTGGTGACATGTGATGATGAGTGGGTCCTGTATGAAGCTCCACGGCGCCGTCATCATTGGTTACCATCCCATGAATGGGTTCCAAAACAGCCGAAACCAGCACTGCACCAGAAGTCCTCATGTGTGTTTGGTGGACTGCTCGTGGCATCGTGCGTCGAGAACTGCTACCAGCTGGTCAGAGCATCAATGCAACTGTGTACTGTCAACAGTTGAGCCGTGTGTAAGAAAGGCTCAGAACTCTGGAGCCAACAGTTCTGAATCGCAAAGAGGTCCTCCTGTTACAGGACAACTCTAAGCTCCACGTGACTAGAATGACCCGGGACACTGTTCTACGCCTTGGATGGGAAAGACTATTGCATCCGCCATACTTCCCGGACATTGCACCGTCCGATTATCACCTGTTTCATTCCTTGGACAATTACCTTAGGGGACGCCAGTTCAAATCCCTAGTAGAGGTGCAAAATGCACTTGATTCCTTCTTCGCTTCACGGCCTACCAAGTTCTACCGCGATGGAATGTATGACTTTCCAGAAAGTTAGCAGAAGGTCGTCGATGCTGATGGAGACTATTTCTGGTCTTCCAGGTACGTTTTAGGTAACATATCGATGTTTGAAGGTGGTGGGTGAAAAAGCGACAGAACTTCCTTGGTTACCTTTATATAAAGACTACATATAAAGTGTTGAACATTGTGGGAAAGAAAGAAAAAGTGGATTCATATTATATTTTGATAAAACAACATACACAGCTGCCTGTGCGGTAGACAGAATTGTGAGAACTATCATTAAAATTGTTACATTATTATTATACTATTATATTGTTATATTTGATTTCGTTTCTTCATATAATGCAAGTATTTGGGAAGTACGTGAATAAGATGTAGTGTACATAGGTAAAACATTTTTGTTATTATTTTCATATATCGTATATACAATAATAATGTTAAAACAAAAATATTACAACGATTTTCCTAATCATTGTATTATAAACAATGTGTATTTAATTTTTTAACGGTACATGTTGAACATCTTGTACACGTGTACTATTCTGAGCTTCTGATGTATAATTCTTGACAATTCTCAACCAAACTTACAATACGGTAATTTTTTTTATCAAAATATTTTAGGATTTATTTTAAATAAAAAATTTCATCCATTTTGTGTGTGAATGGGAATGAATTTAAAACACTTATTGCGTTGCCTCTTTGCATGGCAAGGCTTACCCGTTGGAACAGGAAATGTTTGCTTCTAGGGTCACCTGACTTATTAATTAAAGCTGACCCCAAATTTTTTTTTAAAAAAAAATAGTTGATTAAAAAACTTCATAAAGTTTAAAAATAAAAAAAAGATGTAGTGAACTCAGGTCCAGAAAGTCAGAAATAATTAGACTTGATGCTGGGTCACTGACCATCCATCGCCACGTTGAACATGCTACGTCTGTCTCTTTATGGATTGTAGTGGCAGGGAGTTGAATATTTCTTTCTATTTGTTAACTAATTTCATCAGTACTTCAAATCCATATAACTATAATCATCATTATCATCATAGGTATCCTGCTATTATCGGCAGGTCGTTTGCCACAACTGAGAAGCTTCCAGGCTCCACGGTCTTCCACTAACCTCTTCCTTTTCACGTACGATTTTTCCCGTTTGAAATCGTCCCTTAATTTTAGATACCTTTGCAGCTCCCTCTCTTCCCTGCCCTCTAGCACGTCCTTCATGATACAGTTCCTTCTTAGCTAACGTCCAACCAGTTTCCCTTTCTCTTCTTAATAATGTCTCAAATTGTTCTTTTCTTCCCCACCATTTCTAAGACCTCTCATTCGTTTTCCGTTCGACCAGAGATGAAAGAATTATCTCCATTCTTCTCTACGCTCATATTTCGAAGTCTCCAGTCCTCTTTTATCATAATTATAACAGTGGTGCCCACCCCCCTCATGTCCATGACGCACCCCCCTCAATTGTCTATCCGTAGGTGTTCTTCCATGAAAAAAAAAATCTTTTCGATTAATTTTTACACCCCTCAAACATATTTATATAGATTTTTACCCCCCCCAAATATTTCAATGACGCAGTTTGCGTCATAACCCCCCCTTGTGGGCACCCCTGATTATAAGGAATGAGGTTTGTTTGGTATCTGCTTACCTGCAATTTGGCTTGCCTTTATGTATTGAAATAAAATACTGTACTTAACGTGGTATCGCAAGAGTAGATGAAAGTATGCCCAGCAGCGAACGTTTCAGTTGGGACAGTTGTGATCCCGATAGAAGTGCAGACAAGTATATATATAGAACTAGACTTAACTAGAATTAGCAGGGTGTTAATGAACTATACCGACAAACTGAAACAGGTGATTCCTCACATCAAAACAAGGAGGAAAGTTCATATGAACCTGTAGTCAGAACTCCATAGTTTCAGAGCTAGAGCTTTCCAAAACCGTGGGAAAGTGATCTTTGGAGGCGAATATCTCCAAAACTATTAGCCATTGAGCTCAGGCGGCATGTTATTGTCTTAAACCTGTAATCTGCTCTATCCAAAAACGCATGATTCTGATCTGTTCAGTGGCGGTGCAAGGGAGCCCCCGACAGGAATGGGAGGTCTCGGATATTCCGTTGGGAAAGATGGGTCCGATTCATAACAAATGGAACAACGTCCCAGCAAGTAACAAGAACTGTTGACAGATCATCGATATTTGTAATAGATACAAGATGGCGAAGGATTTTTGATGTGTTATGCATGGTTGCATAACTGCAGCAGGGACTGAATGTAGTGGATAAAATTAAATTAAACTAAATTATTACATCTGCAGGTTCATGACCCACAATCATAACTTGTGTGCTTAAAGAGACACGCATTAGTAATATTTAATGAGTTTGAAAGAATTGGTGCGATGAGGATTTGCAAGAAAATGGGAGTACGCTCCGATAAAAAGGTAAAAAAACAACAACAACAAAAAAAAACGAATATGCAACACGTTTTATTTCGAATACGAGGGACTGCGGATCTGCCAGTCAGTAATCGTATACATAGATGATGTCATACATAAGGTACTAAAAATGCATATGTCAGCAATGTGTGTGCAAGCGATACTGCAGAAGTCATACGGGATTCCCAGACATGCTTGGACCTAACGGTTTGTCCAAAGTTAGCAAAACTGAAACCTTGACGTAATGCGTTAATGGGAAGTCGATCTAGAGGCCACATGGGGGTCATTCTGCCAACTGTGATTGATTGTGTAACAATAGAACAATTAATAACAACAGCAATGAAATGGAGACATCGCTACCTATGCAAAAAAAAAAAAAAAAAAAAAGTTTATACGCGACTCTAGAGAAGTTGCTCAAAACACTGTCCTCCGACGTCAATACAGGCATTGTAACGGCGACGCAGTGAGACCGCAATACGTATTAACTATTTGGTACTTCCCTGATGCTATGGCTAGCAGCAACAAGTACAAGTGTTTCAGAGATCCGGGTTTTTATATGCCTCCACAGAAAAAGTCTAATGGGTTTCGGCCCGATGAAAGAACAGGCTAGCCCACGGAACCACTTTTTCCTATCCATTGCTCCGAATATACATGATTTAACTATTCTTGCACGTCATGTGAGAAATGGGAAGATCCCGTGATGTTGGAACCAAATTCTCAGACGAAGTTCTAGCGAAATCTCGTCCAAGACTTCTGGCAAAACGTTTACCAAGAAATGACGATAAAGCTGGCCAATTAATCGAGCTGATAAAAGATATGGACCAATGATGTAATATCCTAAAATACTAGCCCAAATATTCACTGTGAACGTGTATTGGTGACTAATATGGATTATGGCATGCAGATTTTCCTTGTCTTATACATGACTATTCCGGCTACTCAACAAAATATCTTTTGCACGCCACACTTAATCACTAAAGTGCATCTGGTTGGAAATACAAGATTATGTTCACACATTTGATGAAAACACTCATGTAAGCTCACACGTGGACCGTAATCGTTGTCTGACAGAGGTTGTACTTTTAGTAAATAATACGCACTTAACTCCAGTTCTTGTACACGATTCATTCCATTATATTTGATTAGGATATGTTTTTGATTGTCTTGAAAAATTATATATGAAAGAAATTTCAAGTAAAACCAGTATTTTGACAACCGTACCACACGGCTGACGGCACCTGTAAACAAGGAGATTAGTTTGCAAGTTGGCCATACTCACAGATAAATTAAACGAGATGTATCGTAGCTATGTTGCTTACCTTTTCTCAATCGTTTCTCAGTATGAACTTAAAGTATCTTGCATCCTCAATTTTCATTGTAACTCGACACACCACTCTTAGTAATTAATATAATTAGAAAAATGTACTATATTGTGCCGAAGAGTTAAAGGTAAGTTTGTTAAAAAAATTGATTAATTATAATTGAGAGATCAATTAATAATTCCCATGAAATTTGTAATTTATGTTGGATATGATTTAATTTTCTAATATGCAATTAATTTCTCATTAATTAAACTAATACTTCAATTAACATTTTAGTTTTTCTTTTGAGTTTGTTTAATTAACTTAATCAAATTAACTTTCAGATCTCAATAAATGATAATGATCTGCTTTTGAAGTTGTCAACAAATCACATGAACTGCAATCAATGTAGTAGTAGTTTCCATTCTGCCGGTAGATGTCTCGATTAGACTTCTCTCCACACTGGAGAACTGGTAGATCTACCGCGAGATGTCTCTGTATGTAGTGCGTGTAATTACGCTGGAAAATCCAAAACTACTGCAGTTAGGTTGCTTGTAATCACAAGACGAACTTCCTGTTTCTCCACTTAATCCAGTGCACAAATTAGCATTACGAAAGCAACAGTTAAACGGATTAGCGAAAATTACATTGATTCTATGCAGCATGAATGTAAATAACTGATGAAATTGATTCTTTACTGTCTTATGTATTACAATCCAACGAATTTCAATTCCAACCTCACCGCAAGAGAAATGTTTTGAGTCCCACCCACAAAGATTATTCTTAGTGTCTCTTACAACGTTATTTCGTGCCTTACGAACTTCGTTAAAGTACAGAACTGATTCTGACACCAGCAAGTGGTTAAGAGTAACTAGTGGCATTGGCAGATCTTTTTTTTTTTTTTTTTTTTAAGGGGGCTTAAGGCCCCACAAACTAAGTTGAATCTCCCTCCCCCCAATTTTTGGATAAGGAACGTGAAATCTACTAAAGTTCCTAAACTAAACCATGTTCACATAAATGGGTAAACTTTATTTTAAAATGTCGAGAATAGTAACCTATCGTTATAATTTATTTTAATTGTACTTTTACAACAAATGAATGGATTAAGAATCATAAGAGAAATTTCTAATTTTAGCCATTTTAATCAAGGTGGCGGGGACTTTAATTTGAATCAGAATCGACATTATGCATTTTAAAACTTTGTCAACAGTATTATATTATTAATAGAGACCGGATGTTTAGGCACTAAAAACCTGTAAAATAGGCAGGCAAATAGGCACTAAAAATTTTAAAAATAGGCAGTAAAATAAGCACTAAAATGTAACTCGAAATAATGAAGATAAATATCCAATACCATTAAAAAATAGGTTCAGGTTATAGATAATGTTCAAAGAATATAGAAACATACCTGTTTGTTATTATCTTCTTTTATTGTACATATAAAAACGAAGCTTGTTATGCATTCATACATACTGGGTGAACCTAAAAGATCTGCACATACTTCGGGAGGTGATTCGTGATATCAAAAGAAGACCTGTTGCATGATGCATATCAAAAGAAGGCAAAAAGTCCTGTTGCATGTTGTGGAATTCCGCGTCGTGTACGAGTGACAGGGGTGCCAGCTTAAAATTGAAAATCGAATCCTGACAATTGGAACGAGACATAAAAAGGTGTTTCCTTACATTCAAGAGGACTTTTTGTTTTCTTTACATGTTACGAATCATCTGTCGAAGTATGTGTATGATTTTCGATTCCAAGTTGGCACCTCTGTCACTCGTACACGACGAGGAATTCGACAACGTGCAACAGGACTTTTTGTCTTCTTTTCATGTCACGAATCACTTTCCACCGTATGTGCACACCTATCTGTTCCGTTCCAATTGTCAAGATTTGATTTTCGATTCCAAGTTGGCACCACTGTCACTCGTACACGACACAGAATTCGACAAAATACAAGATGACTTTTTGTCTTCTTTTGATGTAATTAGTCACCTCCCAAAGTATATGCACAACTTTGAAGTTCACCCTGTATGTACACTCATGTCCAAAATGATTGTCGCATATCTATAACTGTCTTCTTGTAAGAATATAATTTGATAATTATTTTGCAAGGTACTTTTAATACTGATAGCATGTGTATAATCGGGAAATGTATATTTGTGGAAAATTTCATAGGAAAAGAATTATAAATACGAAAATTAGAATCAATTAAACAAAATGTTTCTAAATGGAGAAGAAAGTTTTGTTTTCGTTTCATTGTTTTTATTTACTGCTCTTTTGACATGAAATTTGCCATATACATGTCTTTGCCGATTATACATATACTAACATTATAAGAAATACCGGGCGAATTCATTATAATATTATATTCCTACAACAACATATTTATAGACATGCGACAATAATTTTGGACATGAGTGTACATTGTAACGTAGCACGTGTTTGTATTTACAAACACTTATTATACGTATATATGCGTCTTTATTTATGTTATATAAATTATATATTTTCCCAATGAAGGCTTATTTTAAAGAAAATGCATAAAATAAGCAACATTAGGCACTAAAGCAATTATTTAGGCAGTAAAGGTCGAAATAGGCAAATTAGGCAAAATAAAATTGGCTTAAATCGAAACTATAACCCCCCACATAAACTTTGAAACGTTACTTTTAATCATATTTTTAATATTAAAGAATAGGCATTTTGCCTAACATCCGGTCTCTAATTATTAAAATATTGTAGTATACCAAGTTTTAAAACCTGGAAATTATTGTAAATATTTAAACTTTTATAAAAAAATCTATGTAAACAATTCAAGACTGGCTTGAGTGCAAAATATTAACTGTCTGAATTGAATGAATTAAGTCAGGATTGTTTCCAGGATCTAGTCCTCTTTATTGAAATAAGCCCAAAACTTATTTTATTCTATCAGACATATACGTGGAACTTCCAGACAAGGAAATATGAAAGGCACGCGTATTGCATTCCGCAGTTTTATATAAAAGGACTATCTACGTTCACTCAACACTTCAAGTCTATACTTCAGTTCTAGACTTGCCATTCGCCTAGAAGTTACATAAACTACAAAGGCGGCGGAGCCTAGGAAGTTTTACTTCAGCTACCATAAGAATCACAATATAAGTGCCTTTTTATAGTAACCTTTCCTGATAGTTTGAGATTCCTTGCTTCGTGTCTCAAACACGGCCTTTACACACGTTATAAGAGCAAGTAATGGGATTAAAAACTCTTTATGACAATTATCAGTTTCATATTCTCTTCAGTTCATGCTTATCTCTATCTTTGCAATATTCTGTGAGAAATGAGCTTAAGATTTAGATAGATTGAGAACCTATAATCAAGGGTTCGATTTTTAGTTTATGCACCAATATTAAGAATTCTTCACAGGGTGACATGGTAGAGGCGCCGGGTAAAAAATTCATGTACAGTGTGCACCATTTATCTTGAATTGCCCTTGTAACTTATAAATTAATAGAGAAAAAACGTTGAAATTCTGTATAATACAGATATCGACAGGAAAAAAATCTTTGACATACTGCGATACCACCAAATTAACAATGTTGCCAATCCAACAGAAAATTGTATTTTTTCTGAAATGGCACTACGTTAGATTATTAAATATTTCAAATCTACATGTTAAACGAAATCTTACAATACAGTAATTATTATTATTATTATTATTATTATTATTATTATTATTATTATTATTATTATTATTATTATTATTATTATTATTATTATTATGCAACAAACTAAGAATGCTACGGCATCACAAACATTTTTTCACGAACACATTTTTGAAGGTCTCTACTACACTAATAACGCAAGTGAGTCGGATGGGTCAACAATACACATTCAAAGTTCCTTATTATCGAAAACCATGATGATGATATGACTATTTCAAATAAATAAAAACAAAGTTACAAGGGATTAAGTATTTGACCTTTTCCCAACAGGTTTTATTAAAAAAATAATGCTTGAATAAGTATCACATCTAATTACGTAGTTGTTTTTAATACTCATGAAGATCGTAATGCTGTTCGTAGCAATTTGATACCTGGAGGTACGAAAAACATTCAATCTAGCCTATTCGTTAAAGTTGCTTATGAGACAAGAGTTATTGCTCTCTCGTCTCGAAAAGGAACCTAAAAGTTATGTCTCGTATCGAAAAGGGGACCTGAAAGTTATGTCCCGTCTCGAAAAGTATATGTTTCTTTTGGAAGAACTCTATAGTTCTGTTTCGTATCTCGTCATGGGAATTGTCTTATCTCATCAAATAGTAACCCTATCACATGCACAATAGTTTCAGTATAAGGTATATATCACGATACCGCTCTTTTATTACGATCGCGCTAGTGGACCCTATATGATTGTAATGTTATTAGGATAACGCTAGTGGTCCTTATAAGATTGTAATGTAATTAGGATAACGCTAGTGGTCCTTATGAGATTGTAATGTAATTAGGATAACGCTAGTTGTCCTTATAAGATTGTAATGTTATTAGGATAACGCTAGTGGTCCTTATAAGATTGTAATGTAATTAGGATAACGCTAGTGTGCCTTATAAGATTGTAATGTAATTAGGATAACGCTAGTGGTCCTTATAAGATTGTAATGTAATTAGGATAACGCTAGTGGTTCTTATAAGATTCTAATGTTATTAGGATAATGCTAGGGGGTTAATAAGAATGTAATATTAGTAAGTCCGTCCGTCTGTTACTCCACACAATAATTCTTGAACGAAAGCACATTTTTGAATTTTTGTTTTTTTTTCTCAATAGATAAATAGAGTGGTTATCTCAGACGAGTTCGTTAATAGAGTCGAATAATCTATTATTATTTTCACATGTAACGCAGACTTTAACGATGACTATCTTTATCTAATTCATTCACAAGGTATGTATCACGCAACGTTAATACGCAACCATTAAAATTGTAAGAGTTTACGGGTTGCATAAATATCTAGGCGTAAAATATTTAGATAATCTTAATCCTAATTATAAACGTAAGCCCTTTTATTTACCAATATACGGTTCGCCTGATCTTTACTGTCTTTAGCAGAGTTCATTCTTCGATAAACGTCAATGTTATTGACTTCTTCCTATTAAACAAATAAGTAAATAAATTGAATAGTATATTTCTATGGTAGCCAATGGTGGTGTCAACCAAGGGCGCAGATCCTGGGGAGGCCAGGGAGCCCGGGCCCCCCTAAAGATCATGTGGGTCCCATCATTGTATTTGTGAATATCCAATATTTGGCATAATTTGAATGTAATTTGTCTTAAAATCCTAATATATATGTCGTCTGCATCTGAATGGGCCCCTCAAATTTACAGAGAAATCGGCGCCCTTGGTGTCAATACACTGTCGTTCATTAAGCCATTTAGTTTTCTTACAGAAAAGTGATGCTAAACGTCGAATTAAAAAATAAAATAAAATAAAATAAAATTTTAAAAGGCATATTTTTGTTTGCTGTAGACTATACATCGACTTTTGGCCATCGAATTTTTTTCATACTGTGTACTTTTCAATATTTTAGTTGGTTTATGGATTAATATACTAGCATTGAAAGAAAGGAAAAGAAAAAAAAAAATCTTTCACTCTAACGTCCCAAGATTATGCCCTTTAGGCTATGGAAGACGATGATTAACCAAGTAACTGATGATGGAAGAATTGGTGGAATAAGAAAGTGGGAGGAAACGGGAGTACCTTGAGAAAACCCACGGACACAATGTTGTCCACGACAAGCTTACTTGGCCGGGGGTCGAACCAGGAATCTCGCGCACAAGAAGGAAGCGTTTTAGCACTGAGCTACCATGTCCCTCCCGAAAAAAGAAAAAAGGAGAAATACAGAGCAAAGTGATAATAAATTTGATACATAGATACAAGATAGTAAATTGGATGAATGAAGAAGTGATGAATGAAATACACTTAACATATAGACAGTTAATTAGTCTGAAGAGATTATCTTTGTTTTACGTACTAGTATTTATAAATCTATTTGAATCGGGCCCAGCAATTTTTTTTGATAGAAATTTTATGTTCCAATATTATAATTACCTTCGGTTGTATATCCTGTAAGCCAATTTTCAGTTATTCTTTTTCGTATATTTGTAGTTGCCCGTTGAGTGCATGTCGCCTATAGGCAACATGGGTTCTCAGCGCATACATCATGTGTAAAACACATGTCGCCTATTGGCGACACGGTGTCAGAGGAGGTAATATATTTTTAAACTTTACTTTTTTTTTTTCAAATTTTGAATTTGAATTTGGGTTATTTATAAGGAGTTTGGCTGAGCAAAACTCTTATATATTCTTATTTACTTGCCTGTCTGTGTATATGTGACCGCCCTGCCGGGAGACAGGAAAAATCTCACCTACGCCTACCTACGGAACGAAATAAATTTTGGCCACGATAGAGAGGATCAAAATTTGGGAATCGTATTCATTAATGGCAGTGGCGGATTCACGGGGGGAGGGGGGCGATCGCTCCCCCAGAAGAGTAAACTTTCTTACTTTAAATATATAAATAAAACCCATCCAACCCACCGCCTTCCCCAGAAGTTGGTCCTGATCCGCCGCTGATTAATGGGAGGAGATATTCAAACTGAAAGTAGCAGAAATCAACCATTTCCGATTGTAATGTTAATCGCTATAGTTCAAAAAGAATAATAGATAGCGAGAAGCGGTTTTCTGTTATCGATTGAGAAACGGAGGAACACATTTCATCTCCAGCTTTAACTCTTTACTAAAACCGGAAGGGATAGAAATCCACTGCAACTTCCGGTTTCAATATTGATCTACATAGAGCAAAATGATAAGAGATAGCTAGAAACGAGTCTCTATATTGCGTTGTAAGAACTTGTACCAGGTCTTTCTTTTAACACTCTATTAAAACTGAAATCCCTCAAAACCGATCAAAATACGAAAAAGTTGTTCAATTTGCATGATATTATGAATATACATGTATTCGAGGTTGTTTATAACGATTATGAGGTCAAAAATCAAAAATTCAAAATGCTGGATCCAATATGGCGGCCAAAAATGTTTAAAAATTCTCCAGATAGGCTCAAAACTAGTTTCATTGTATTTTTGATGTTGCTGATAACGATTACGAACATGTGCATAAATTTTGCAAGGGCACTTATAGGCAGCTGTTTTTTTTTTGTGTGTGTGTGTGTGTGTGTGTGAACTCCGTTAGCTTATAGTATTACGTGTGTCATAAAATCAGTATGTCGATTGAATTATGTGTAATTAATAACTGTTTTCCTGCATTTATCTACTTTTTTCTTAATTTTTCTTTATTTTCGTTTACTTTCATGATAATTTTTGATAACTTCTATTGTTTTCTTGGTTTAAATTATTTAACTTTCTCTTCTACATACCTTCATCTCTTTTATCCATTTTAAAACTAAAAAAAAGTTGAAATTTAACAAAGATGTGGTACTTTAAATCATTTTTTTTTTTTTACGTTGACATTAAATACATCCGAACCGGTTAAACAGCAATTTCAAATGACTGCCTACTCCGCAGGTATAACAAAGGGACGATTTTTTAACGAAATGTGATACTTCAAACCAGTGGCGTATTTAGGGGAGGGGGGCTTCCGGGCTTAAGCCCCCCGAAACCTTACTTACTATATTAAAGTATATAAAATATCTTGCAGAATTTTCACATTTTCAGGCAAAGCCCCCCCGAAACAAAATCGTAAATAAGCCACTGTTTCAAACATTCTACTATACGACCCAAGACCTACAAATTCTCAAATTGAAACTTTTTTTTTTTTTTTTTTAACTTTTGACCAGCTTTGGGATTTCAGCCCATTGCGCGCTAGTGGCAGGCATCAATCACTTCTGGTCTTATCGCTGATCATTAATAGAGTTAAAACGGTAAAGATAGGAGGAATGGTTTTCTGCAATCGATTAAGCGTCTCAAGAATATATTATCTCAACTCTAACCTCTCTACTAAAAGCAGAAGTGATATAAATCCACCACAATTTCAGGCCTCGATATTGGTCTCTATAGAGCAAGAAACATAAGTTATAATAATTTACAGATAGATATAACGGCTTCAACAGGTTGTTATGGTGAGACCAAAAACTGGGTATCATAGCTTCAGGAAGAGTGGTATTAAAGATCTCATCGCAGCCAATAAGTACCAAACATTTGAGTTAGATCCTGTTGGTTTATACAGAACGGATCAACTGGATAAAGACCTAGTTGTGTTCCCTGACGAACTAATGGTGCAAAGAAAAGGAAGTAGCCTTAAGGGGAGTCGCTCCTTTGACCTGTGTACCCCCCCACTGTCTGGAACAAACTAAAACTGCGGTGCCCTGTCCCATATTCCATTATAAAGTTTTCAGTTTATAACGTTCCTTGATTTGGATTTTGTTGTTGTTTCTCTTCAACAGAGGCGCACCTATAGGGGAGCGCCGGGTTCGGACCCCCAAAATTTCCTAACTCAATACACAATTGTAGACTTTCTTACTAAAACTATTCTTGTTTAACAGAGAAATGATTAATGTAGCATGAAAATTTGATGTTACACTTCATCTGTGCTCTTTCTCTTATAAAAACAATCTACTTCTATCATTTCTTCCCTGAAAATATAGATGGAAGTATTTCACAATTACTTGCTTTTCGGGTGCAGAATAATTGGCCTACCTAGGGATGACGCACGAGACGAGTCGACACAGGTTTTTCCTGACAAAATTCGAGTCGAGACACAGCTCTTCCAATAGTAAAATATACACTTTCGACTCGAGACATCACTTTTACAGCACATTTTCGATACGAGACAGCCACAAATCTTGTCTCGTGCGCATCCCTAAACTCGTTCAATATTACATAGATGTAGTGGCTAGTTCCTCGTTATGAAGCTTTCGCCATAGTTTATACGGTTTACCCAACATTGTTAGGGTCGTCAAGTCTAGGAGGCTTAGGTGGGCAGGTCATGTAGCTAGAATGGAAGAAAGTAGAAACGCTTTCAAAGTCTTGACTGGTAGACCCATAGGAAAACGACCATTAGGAAGACCTAGGCGCAGAAGGGAGGATAATATTAAGATGGATCTCGCAGAGATAGGAATACAAAGTAGAAACTGGATGCAACTAGCTAAGGATAGAAGTCAGTGGAGAGCTTTTGTGAACGCGGCACTGAACCTCCGGGTTCCATAGGCCATAGAGTTAGTTAGTTAGTTAGTAGTATTGGATACCCCCAAAATCTTAGACCCTTCCCCACACACACACAAAAAAAATCTATGTGTGTGTATGCTCTTCAGGAAGAAGGCTATATGAGCTGGGTTTCGTCTACTGTTTAAAGTGGAAAGAGAACTATTACTCGGGTTTGTAAGCTAAACAAGAATTGAAGTCGGTACCACGCATACAGAGTAGACATCCATTAATCACTTGGCTACAACATTAGCAGGACGGACAGTAGAACTAACAGTGAGAAGTGAGAAGTACGCCACCTGGCAATGTTAGTCTTACGCTGTAATTGACTGCTCTGCCGACTGTTTGCCAACTAACTCGATTGCAAACGTAACGCTTACGAAAGAAATAAATCTGCGGTTAGGAGAGGCGAGGTATAAACTGTTGGATAAATGACGGCAAATTGTTGGTTGGCCAAGAATGTTTGGACAAAATATTTTTCAACTTTCGTTTTTGCAAGTGGCAACCAATTCCCAACCATTAGCCTACATAGGACATTCTAATTGTGTTATTTGGGAAATGGGCACTTCCATGAAAAGAGGAGAATGAAGTTTGTAGTTTATCATTATTTTTCTTTCCTTAATTTGCTCTTCAAAGATATTTTTTAAAAGTACAATTTAACTTTAAATGTATTATTTACTTTTAATAAACACATTTTACTTCAAATTATTCTAAGTATTACTTTGTTCGAATTGAAATGGAAATGCATTAGTTAATTTGTTTAAAGAAATGAAATAAGCAAATTTCGTATCAATTAACATAATTAGATATCAATTAATTTAATTATGATATAAAAACCAGAAGAGAAAAATTGCCAATCATAATTTATGAGTAGAATTAGATTCAACATTGTGTACGTCACGTAAATGGAAGGGTTAATATTACAGTGGTGTAAGTCACGTTTTCTTTGTTTTCCAGAAATTAACGCAAAAGATATTATAATAAATTCAGGAACAAAATAAATATTTCCTTTATCATTAGATCTTTCCCTGACATCTGTTGTCAGTTGAAAGAAGCTCTGACTTATATTTTCTGTTAACAGATAGACTTATCTAGATCTGGTTTCTGTGTCTAAGTCATTTTGTTTGATCAAGTGTCTTACATCACTGTATTTTAAACCCATCCAAATTATAAATTACTCATTTATACATTTGTTATCTCCGGAATATTTTGAGACTTGGAGACCTGGACTCCTCTAACTTCCGTAGTCTTGGACATTACGGAAGTCAAAGAAGAAATATTTAGAGTTTTGATTGGATTGGAGTTTTGAGTTTAATGTCTCGTTCAGCAGCGAGGCTATATGAGACGTGGACCTACTGATTAACGTGGAATCCGAATCACACGAGCTCCCGCCGGGAATCGAATCCCGGTCTCCCACGCCAAAGGCGCGTACGCTAACCACTTACGCACGAAGGAGCTCTTACAAGAGTTTCGAAAAGCGGTGTTGAAGGCAGATAGAGAAGAAAAAATGGAACAAACGAAGATATTTTAAAACGAGAGAGGATAGGATATTTTTACAACGTGAGTTTTATTCTAACGTGGTTTTTATTATTACACACATTTATGGATTGGCAATAGGTTTACCAATGCAAATATTTAAAAAATAACCAAATACAAACAGTAAATAAGAAAGTATTGATATATAAATGGGAATGTTGTGTAAATCGAGTCGAATATTGACTTGTGATGTGAAGGTAGTAACTATTACCCATTTTATGTATTTGTGCCGACAGAAAGATTGTAAACAAACTTTGTTGTTACAAGTGACATCAGACATGTGGCAGTGTAGGCAGGAGTACTGCTTTTACTTGAAATTTTCTGCATGTGTACATTTTTTTTTCAAGTGAACAAGAAGAATAAGTTGACCATATCAAACAGACGAGCAGTTATAGACATAGTTTAAGTCGTTTTATGTTGAATATGCAAAATTATTTTCTAGAACTAAAACGTTAAACCGTTCAGATATCTTAATGGTCCTATACGAAAATAAAGCTTTAAATATTCAAAACTAAGAATGTTTAAAAGGTATTAATATATCTACAGTGTAGGACAGGGTCATACGGAGGGAATGTGTCCTTAGGGATCCGGAACCCTCTGAAATCCTGACTTTTCTGTAAATTTAGTCTAATTTTATGGTCAATTTCACAAATTTTAAAATAAATATTGAATTCGTCCCCCCTCCCTTCAAAAGCTTTTAATCCCTACCGAAATAAATTCCTACCTACGTACATGATCTAGAACGTTTCTTCTCTGCAGAATTTCAATTCTTGATGTATAACTTTTCTAGTATCGGATCAAATTATTTTGTGTGGCAAATTTTCTGGCGTTTTCATTTTTCTATTCAAATCACAGTAAACCTTTCGACAAATACAATCACGGAAAGAGAGAGAGAAAGAGAAAGAGAGAGAGAAAGAGAAAGAGAGAGAGAAAGAGAAAGAGAGAGAAATGGACTGTGTCTACTGACTTTTACTGCTCTCTTATATTCTGGCAACTCTGAAAAGTAATGCAGAAATCCACTCATTTTTTACTTCCCAACATTCCCTTCAACCAAAAATACTAACATCACCTAACCACAACACTAGTGACTCTACAAAACAAATGCAGTAGCTCGTCAGGTACGTAATACAATTCAAGATAGGAGGCATGATGATTAAATGGAAGAGTACTCAACTCTAGTGTATGAGGGATTCTTTTTCCTACTCGGGCCCATGTAAGTTCGTGGAGTACAATAAGTTGTTCCTGGGTTTTCTCGTGGTTTCTTTTTGTTTCTCCAACATTCTCATTCCATCAATTCCTTCTAGAATCATTCCAACAGCATTTGTCTTAACAGCCCTTTTTGTGGACCTAAGCCGCTCCAACGCCATCTGTTAGAGACCGGTTGAACCACTTCTAGCATAGTGATGAACAGCCTAGCGCTGCGTCGTCTGTCCCTAACAGCCGTATCAGAAGCTTATTCACGTGATGTCTTTCATTCACGTGACTCCCCAGTTTGTCTCACGACGTTGGGTGAACGCCGAAAATTCGGAAGCACCGGCCCTGAATCGACCCCGGGACCACGTGGACATGAGTCCAATGCTTTAACCACTACACTACGATGTTCCCTCCAGAATTATTCACTTCCCATAATCATTTGTCTGCTGTAGCCTAAAGGGCATAATCGTTGGACGTAAAAATGAAAAAAAGGAATTTGTTTCTCATTTACAACTGAAGAAATTGTCTTTTCAACTTTTATATGTTTAAAATGACTTTTTGTATTACTTAGTTTACACTTTTTTTTGTTTTCGTTTTTAAAATTCTAAATTCAAGAGAGCTCGAACAATACGATTTTACATGGTGCAATCGTTTCTTGGAACAATTAACCACATGGTATTTCTGTCAATTATATTGACCTGTGTGGAACATTGATATCACTTTTACGTTTCCCCAATTGAACAAAGCACATGCAATTGCTGGTATGAATATGTATGTCTACTATTGGCTTTATTGTGATGAATGCAGTACTTCAAGAATAAAAAGCAAAAGTTGCTCAACCAAAGGAGCCCTTCTGAATTTCCTAGGCATTTTTTCTTTCTTTTTTTTAGTGCGTATGTGAAATCACTGCATACGAAACAAAATTTTTCCACGTATAAAAGTAATTCTTGTTTTCAACTATTTGGAACTATTTTTCTTTCCGCGCATAAGTAGAAATGACAATCAAATACTTCAGTATATTTGAAACTTCTATCTACTGTTTCTGCATTTAGATCATTTGAATTTATTATGAACGTCTTTCTTAGAATTGGGTTTTGTTTATGAATAGGATGATGGTTGTAGCAAAGACCATGGATCTATAGGTACCAAGAGACAATGCTTTGGATGTAACGATCAGTATTATTTGTTGCAATGATCTTAGAAATACAGTGGGATATCGATAACTCGAAGCTGAAGGGAGTAGATAAAAATTCGAGTTATCGAGTTGTTCGAGTAATCAAGGGACGAGTTGTCAAGGTGGCTACAACAAAAATTCGAGATATCGAGGTTCCGTCTTCCTCATGAAAAGTGACTATTAACCTCTACAACTCGAAGTTTTATTCATTCAACCTTTATAACTCGAAGTTGTGAAAGTTCCTAAATTAAATAACATGACTAGTAAAAATAAAATACTAGACGTGAGTAAACCACAATTACAATACACATTAGCAACAATTACAATTATGTAGAAGCATAGAGCAATAGCTTTCAAGGTCATATCAAGAGAAATTCGACTTATAAACTTCGACTTGTAGAGGTTCGCAGATACGAAAGTTCGAACTACCGAGGTTTTTAAATATGATTATGAAACCCTTAAAAGTCGATTTATCGAGGTTGTAATTTTAAACATTCGACTTACAGAGGTTACTTAAACATTGAATGTTCAAGGGAATGTGAAACATTCGAGTTATCGGGGTCCAACTGCACATATTGTTGACATCACGACGCCTAGTTCATATTCAGAAAGAAAACTGAATATTGTTTATTTTTATACATATATCATATACTTTGTTATTGAAGTTACTTTATCAAACAAAATTTCCAATTTTAGTGTAAAAGAAGATGTAGACTATAATTACTAAGAGTTTGTTTTATCGTTTATTTTGTAACAAATAGTTTACTAGCTGAAAACAATCAGTTATCATATTTTATTTTGTCCTCTCTAGGAACAACAATCTCTGTCCCTTTACTCTGGTATTCTTTCAATTGCTGCAGGTACTCTTGTAACTGCTGCAGAAGTTTGTTCAGTCTACATTTGGCCAATTTCTACTTACCTAAACATTTAGAAGTATTCATGGCGCCAGGTCCGTAAGTGCTCGATGTGTTTCCTGGTTCCTAACAATAGCCCGACAGCGTAATTTCCACTGTAATATGATTCTCTGAAGAACTGGGAGGGGAATCTTGTCCCATTCCCTTTGGACAGCTTTCCAAAGTCCTTCCACAGTTGTCACACGCCGTTTTCCCAAAGCCCGCTTCAGCAATCCAAATCCACAATAGCCCATACGACTTGCATCTGGAGATTTAACAGGTACCTCATTGAAAGGTATCACCTGTATACCACTTGCCTCCTCCATCTCCCTGTAGAATGCGAGGGACGATCGTGAGGTATGTGATGAGGCCTTGTCCATGTGAATGCGCACCAGATTGGCGTCATTTCCGTACATTGTTGGAATCTCATGCTCGTAGATCGGCCGCATGATTTGCTCCTGAAAATACTGCGAATTTATTTTGCAGTTCTTCGCCACCTTACGAATCTTCAGTTTACCTCGGTAACAGTAGCCAGTAATGACCACGAACCCTTTGGGAAGGATTCTTTACAGACACGGACCCACCTTCTGAAGTTCTTGGCGCCTTCCTTTCGGTACATGATGGCTCTCGGTTTGCCGCAGTCGGAAAGGTAAATCCATGGTTCATTGAGCGTTACGACGTATATCCACCTTTGTTTTGACAGATGCCGTTCGTACAGCCTTTCAGCTAGTGTCCCAAATCTTTGGGTATATGAGTCACAGCAAGTCAGACATAACGTCATTTGACATTTGAGAGTTGATGCTAATAGATGTGTGAAAAATGTTGGAGTTTTATAATTAGGAAAAATTATTGCGGTGTGAAGATAAGTGAACTTTCGCAAAACTGTGCTACATTTATTTCTATAAAGGTGGCAATGCAGCGCAGATCCGTGAAGAAATTTGTGCTGTTTATGGCCAGGACACGTTATCAAAAGCAACAGCCTAAAGATGGTTCAGTCGCTTTTGTTCTGGAAATGATGTTCAATATGTTTCTCGCAGTGGGCGACCAATCGCAGCAAAACTGGAGGAAATACTGGCAAAATTTCGTGGAAAACATGCATCAGTAAGCATAAGTAATCATGGTAACAATAATGACCTTAACATCTATCACCAAATAGTGTTAAATCATTTGGAGAATGCTGGCTACAGAAAGAAACTCGACGTTTAGGTGTCACATGATCCCATTCCAAAATATTTTCCTGATAGAAATTCCATCTGCGAATATCTATTAAAACAACGAACTCTTGCCATTTCTGAAGGGGTTGATCACAAGTGATGAAAAGTGAATAGCCTACAACAACAACAATGTGCGAATAAGTTCTTGATCGAAGAGACAAGTTTCACAGTCTGTGGCAAAGTCCACACTGCGCCCAGGGAGGTTATGCTGTACGTTTGATGGAATTGGAAGGGCATCGTGCATCACAAGCTACTGCTGCCAGGCATAACAATAGACTTGAGCTTGTACTGTCGACAATTTGTGCGTGTGTACCTACCGATTCAAAAGAAACGGCTGGAACTGTTACATATGAGGGAAAGGTGTTGTATACCATGTTGAAAACGCCAGACCACACACATATTTAACGTTCCGTTAGAAATTAATAGAACTTTGCTGGGAGGTTTCAATGCATTCATCATATAGCATGTGCCCTCCCATCGTCAGCAATAATTTGTTTTGGTCTCTTCAGAGCTCCAAAGTTAAGTTAGTTTCAAAAGAGTCCTCCGAAAACATTTTTTTTTTAAACCGGAGAATCCAGAATTCTACATCGACGTGATTGTGGTGTTGCGAAAAAAGGAAGACAGAAAGTCATCGAACAATTTGACGCAAATGTGATTTCGTAATGCTATTTTCAAAACACAACAAATGTATTATTTTCGACCTCCGGAGGCTCAATATTTTTTAGACAACCTGTTTGACACATGGAACTACAGCTGAATGTGGGATCCGAACCACATTGACTTGGAAGTTGAACTAACTAACTCCATGGCCTATGGAACCCGGAGGTTCAATGCCGTGTCGCAAAAGCTTTCCATTGACTTCTATCCTTAGCCAACTGGATATAGTTTCTACTTTGTATTTCTGCAAGATCCATCTTAATATCGTCCTCCCATCTTCGTCTAGGTCTTTTTAATGGTCGTTTTTAGATTGGTCTTCCAGTTAAGACTTTGAAAGCGTTCCTAATTTCTTCCATTCTGGCTACATGACCTGCCCACCTGAGCCTTCTAGATTTAATGACCCTAATAATGTTAGGTAAATGATTTAAATTATGTAATATCTTGTTATGAAGTCTCCGCCACTCTCCATTCTCATTCCTCTTGGGTCCGATTTGTCTCAGGATCTTCTCAAATACTTTCAGTCTACGTTCTTCCCTCAGAGTAAGCGACCATATTTTGCAACCATACAGAACAACTGGCATGATTATCGTTTTATATATTTTAAGCTTCAAATTCCTCGACAGAAATCGCGACGACAAAAAGAGTTTGAATTAAATAATAACACGAATTCCCTGCTTTTAGTCGACAATTAATTTCTTCCTGAATATAGTTTTCTTCTGTTAATATTGATCCTAGATATTTGAAAGAATCCACTTTATCAAAAGCATTATTTGATATTTTAACGCATCTATAATTTGCAGTATTACGATCCCGATGAACTTGAACGTATTTAGTTTTCTCTGCGTTTACTTCCAAACCCATGTTCCTGCAAGCGTTTAATAAGATTCCTGCATTTTTTTCTAGTGTTCTCCTATCATCCCCTATTAAATTTACATCATCAGCATATGCAATAACCTGGTGAATACCATTCAGCTCTAGACCCTGGTTGCTATCTTTGATTTTCTATAAAGCGTAGTCCATGACAAAATTGAATAATAACGGCGAGAGCGTATCTCCTTGTTTCAAACTATTCTCGACATGAAAACACATGGACAAGAATTTTCCTATCTGGGCTTCACTTTGGGATTTATTTAAACATACTGTATCTTAATTAATCTAACTCACTTTTTCGGTATTCTAAATTCAGTAAGAATGTTGTAAAGGTTAAAAAAACTGGTTAAATTTGCATTCCAATATATCAATGTATTTGTAGTTAAAATTGAGCGGCTGTCTATGCTAATATGCACAAGATAATGAAATCACAGTGAAATAGTAATAACAAAAATAATAATAAACCAATATCTGACAATAATAATACGAGGAAGGATCATAAACTAATAAGGTTACGAGGCCAATATTTCTGGAGTTTCATCTGTTATGCGGAGTGTGCGGTAATTGTAATACATTGAGTTGGGAACTGTGCAGAGTTTCAGAACTGTGCAGAGTACCTACGGCGCTGGTTGTAGGTAAACACAAATGGCGACTCTTTTGGAAAACATCTCGCGAAGAAATCCACTCAGTTGTTCGATTTCTGTGGGCAAAACATGTAATCTCGGCTGAAATTCACCGGCAACTGGTAAAGGTTTACGAAGAGGCTGTAGTGTATCGTCAGCATGACACAGGAAAGTTTGCGGCTGGTAGAGAAAACGTTACCGACGAGGAGCAGTGGCTGATCCAGCACGGCATCAACAGTACCCACCCTCCCTAGAGCCCAGATCTCGCTCCAAGCGACTTTCACCTGTTCCCTCACTTGAAGGAGCACCTAGGAGACCTTCACTTCACTTCAGACAAGGTGAAATACTTCGTGACAACGTCGCTGAACCCGCAAGGACAGGATTATTACCAGGACGGAATCTTCAAACTTATCCCACGATGCGACAAGTGCCTCAACCGATATGGAAACTATGTCGAAAGTAACCTAATGTATGTACTATCTGTTCGCTGTATTGGTTGTATAAAATAATACATACCCGTTTCACTTCAGGCTTTGTAACATTACTTTCCGATCACTCTCCCTAACAATAATAATAGTGGAAAGAATGTTTATCTAAAGATCACATAATCTTTCCCTCTATTGATTTTTATACGTAATTTTTCTAATACTGTATTTTGAAACCAAAAATTAAAACAAAGACACCCATAATAAATGTTACATTACAACATAGCACATAAAAGAACGCAGTTAATTAAGTTTACTTTACAGAAAACTTTATATTGCAGCTTAATTATTGCCTTCATCAATAAAATGGTGGAAGAAAGTGTTGGCTTATCAAAGCGGCAAGACATGTTCTTTGGCTGTGAAGGTGCTGAACTAACAATTTATCTCTTCATGTCGGAGACGGTGTCGGGATCTCACTAAATGATCTTTATGTTCGTTGCTCAGCTTACAGCAGCGCCTCTCCTCGGTCGCTGGGGGAAACATGCTTCGCCAGAGAATGAGGTTCCTTTTCATCCTCCTTAACAATTGCAGACACCCATTGTCGACAACGACCAACAAAGGGATACAATCAAGGGAATTTCGCTTTGTCAGTTGAAGAATTTTCGTATTGTTCTGTTCAACGCGAACGCGAAGAAAGGAATAAGAGCTTCTATTACGCCTATACGATAGAAGAATCATCAATTTTTTCCTTCCTCCTTCCTACATTTTTTTTAACCTCCGCGGAAGACGAGATAAGAATTACTACTCACTAGCAATGCGCACGTGTCATATCATGCTGGGAGTAAACTTCGAGTATAGCCTACTCACTTGCATAATAATAATAATAATAATAATAATAATAATAATAATAATAATAATAATAATAATAATAATAATAATAATAATAATATTATTATTATTATTATTATTATTATTATTAATAATAATAATAATAATAATAATAATAATAATAATAAGTTATAATGAAGAAGAACACTTATATAATTCGGTCATAATGAAAAACAAACAAACTTAACGTAAGCTTATTGTATTATAATAGCATCGCTCCAAATATTTCCGCCTTATTTCAAAAGTATACCAATTTGTTCATAGTTGATTCTTTGAAATTCCAGCCGCTCTGGTCTTACTTCAAACATTGGTATTTTCCCTTTCGTTGAGATTTGTAAACCAGATACTTGACCAGTTGTTGACTCCACTTGCAGTAGGGAGTCTTTACCGCCATTTTGTTTGGGCTACTAAAGCTGCCTGATTGGGAACGTTATATAAGCCCGACTATTATACCCGTTTTCTCCGTATACTATCTGTCTCTCAAACCCTATTTTTAACCTTCTGTTACATATTTGAAAATTAGATAAAACACTTTTTTTTTCGAGTGTAACAAAGAACGCCCATTTTGTTTGAGAGAAGAGTAAGTCTTATTGTTGACGATTGCATTTTTTTTTTTAAATAATATGCTCGGATGCAAAGTATATATTTTCAGAATGTAATAATCTCAGAAACATGATTAAACCACATGAAGAATTATTTGGGTGAACATAATGTTGATTATACCAGTGTGCAATGTAGCCATTAAACCTAGAAGCATCAGCGAGGTTATTTTGCCCCTTCTGGAAGATTGATTTGCCATAACCTCGAATGTTTTGAATATGTTGCCGATAAACGTTACCACAATTTCATTATTTTAGGAGCTGTTGATTTTTTATTTATATACGAGGGTCACTACGAAAGTTTTAAGATACGCATTGTTGTGGCACAGTATTTGAATTCCAATAATTGCGTTCGGTAATGGTATCCAGAGCGAAGAAGCGTAGCAAGTTTCAACTCACCTCGCTTATCGGCGTGGCCGTATCGCCTTCACTTGTTTGTTGATGTGAGCAGTACTCAGCTGTCTAGAATGGAGCTCGAAAGGGAACATTTTCGGGCAATGATCCTTTACGATTTCAAAAGTGGTTTGAACGAGACACAAAGCCTTGACTGTTTGCAGGGGACATTTGGGGATCTTTCTCCTTCCCGTGCTACAATTTTTCGGTGGTTTGGTGAATTCAGAAGAGGCCGGACATCGCTTAAAGATGAAGAGAGAGCTGGGCGTTCAGCAACAGCTGTGTCAGGTGAAAACATTGCCGCTGTGGAACAAATGATTCGAGAATATCCTCGAACAACTTTCAAGGACATTGAATCTACCCTGAACATTGGATCGCCAGCAGTAACAAAAATTCTTCATGATCATCTTCGGCTCAGGAAGGTTTCATCTCGTTGTGTGCCTCACACTTTGACTGAACAGCAAAAGCGCATGCGTGTGGAATGGTGTGAAGAAATGCTTGCAAGATTTGATGAAGGTAATTCTAAACGCGTCTCTGACATTGTTACTGATGATGAGACTTGGATCTATCAATTTGACCCTGAAAATAAACGCCAATCTACAGTTTGGATCTTTCCAGACGAAAATCCACCCACGAAAGTGAAGCGGCCGCGTAGTGTGAGGAAGAAGATGGTCGCAACTTTCTTCTCCAAATCTGGCCATGTTGCAACTGTTCCACTTGAAGAACAAAGGACTGTTACTGCTCAGTGGTACACCACTGTTTGCCTAACAAAAAGTGTTCCAGAAGCTTCGGGAACGGTGTCCAAGAACTGCATTGCGTGGGATAATGCTTCATCATGACAACGCGTCCGCATACACGGCCAACATCACAATTCAGTTTTTAGAATCTACGGAGGTCAAACTTATGACTCATCCGCCATATAGCCCTGACCTGGCCCCGTGTGATTTTTTTTCTGTTCCCCAGGATCAAAGATCGCATGCGTGGGAGGAGATTTTGCAGCCTTGAAGAAGCTGTAGTGGCTTACGATAATGAACATTCAACACTTAAAGAAAAAGACTGGCAACACTGCTTCCAAAAGTGGTTTTCGAGGATGCAAAAGTATATGGTGAATGACTTTGTAATTATTTTTTTCCTTTTGACTGGCACTATCTTACAATCAATGGGAAATCAGTGTCCCATACTGACGTATTTATAAGCCTGCCATATTTTTTTCATGAGAATACGGGACACCTTCGATTCGCCCCCCCCCCCCCAGCAAACTTTCCAACACAATCCAGTGAACTATAGTAGATCTGGTTATGAATAACAACACAAAAGGCGAAAGTTCCCTAAGCAGAAGATACTTTTCTCTCTTCGTTCCCTGCAACGGAGTGAAGATATTTACAATCCAACTACAAAAGAATCGATTTAAAAATTCAAGATGATGTCTTATAAAAATGTTTGACAGGAAAACAATATGCAAATAACCTCGTTTTATTTAAATCAGTGATACAATCTATCTTCGATATTCTTCGCGCGTTTAACAATATTTATTTATACGACTGTATTTGCCAAAATTACGTTTGTCAGTTTAATCTGATGAAAACACAGCTGATTTTTCTCCTTGTGTGGTTTGAAATTGTCAGCGCTGGACTTACATACGGTGTATTTCTAAGCCCTAGACCAAAGCAGAATTTTGTGCTTCTAGCCTCTCAAAAAGATTATTTATAATTCTTGTCGACTTATCTAATGTCTTGCTGGAGAAAAGTCACTCATTTTCCATGTGCTTGTAGATGTAGAAGCACTCAAAGCCTCTTATGCTTACTTGTGTTTTGGTGTTGAAGCAGGGGCGGATCCAGGGGGGCGATAGGGGCGATCGCCCCCCCCCAGAAGGGGAAACTTTCTTATTTTATATATAAATAAACCCATCCATACAAAGTTTGTAGCTCTTAAAAGTAGCTCTAAGTAGCAGCATTACTACCGACCCTCCCCCCAAAAGTCTGCTCTGGATCCGCCCCTGTGTTGAAGATTGTCCAAGTTTCCACCAGGTGCAATGGGAAAAGTAGCATTGCAAATTTTGCAGTCAACCACATAGTTCAACTTGGTTGCTTTCAGAAACAGGTACTTCCCCTTCAAGTTGGAAGAAAATGTACACTTCAGTTCAGGCATTCTTATTGATACAAAAGCAGAACACTTCATTTGTAATGTACTACCAACGACAGCTGAGCTGGGGCCGCGGTGGCTCAGCGGTTTGCACCTCTGGTGCGTTGGGGCCTTGGTTCGATCCCAGTGAACTTTGTGGAGAACAAACACCGTGTGCTGGGTTCTCCCGTTTCCTCCCACTTTCTTCATTATTCATTTCATTCATTTCTCATCATCACCGTCTCCTTTAGCTTTGCCGGAATAACCGTTGGACGTAAAACTTAACATGATATGACAGCTTAGCTCTTGCACTTTACCAAATACCGCAATCCACTTGACTGCTAATGGACAACTGTAACTCTGCGCTGCGAGTATATTGGCTTGCTGACTACCAAATCGGAGAGGGTGGTGTGATAACTTGCTCGAAGTTGTCACATGTTACAACTCATTATTCATTCACTAATTACAGGATTCCCAGCCAACGTAAGAATTTCTTGATTTTACACTTTTGGAATAAGCTAATATTGATAGCAGAAATTGGACGGGATTAAAATACGGGACATTTGTCTGTCCCGAGTAAATTTACGGGGAAGTGGGACACTCGAGCCCAAAATCGGGACATATGGAAGGCTTACGTATTTACAGGAATAATATGGTAAACCACAATCGGTGAAAGGCTATACTATTTAGAAAATATTGTGAAGCCCCCGTAATAGATAACAGGCTTCAAATGAGAAGTCATGATAAATTACTATCAACCTGTAGTCTGTTTAGAAATAGAAATATTGTTAAGATATTTCCATGATTATTTTGATTACTGTCTGTGTGTCATTTTAAATAACCCTATACTTCTTTGTTTAAACAATAAGAAAGTTGGATAATTATTTTAAAAAACTGTTATCATCTGCAATAATATCATTGCCATTAAGTTCCGAAAATAAAACGGAAATAAGTTGTGGGGAGAACGAAAAATCATCAACTTAAAAATAGAAGAGGAAATGCATTGAGTGAGTTAGCTTAAACGAATGTTGAAAAGCTTATTTTTACTTCCCTTGTAGTAGAAAGTCGAGATGTTGTCTTGGCAACTCTGGAATAATAAGGATAGAACGTAGGAGTGCCTTATACTATATAATGTATTATGGAAGCTACGACTGCATACGCTTGTTACAATTGATAGAAACGTGTTATCTGCACTGAGAAAAAAATGTAGGCGGCGTACTTAAAAAGATAGGTTACATGCGTAATTCCTGTAGTTTTTGGACTTAACGTACAGCAGACGTATAACTAAAAACGGATATTTTATAATACTTTCTGTATAAGTGTTCCATCTATACGTACTTTCCGTATGAAACAATTTAGGCGGTCAGGATCTCACATACAAATGGACGTATATAACATATAGCTGACGAAGGTAACATAAGTATATGCATGTGATATACGGAAAACTGTTAGATGTCAGACATCCTGCAATGGCATGATGTAACATCTAAGGGCAGTGCCTATGTAGCATACGGATAACGTATGCTCGGTACTGATTACTATAGTAAGCACGAGGATACCGTATATTTGTACAATATACCGTTGTCCGGAGAACGGATTTTTCTTTGTGTGGATAATAAACAAAAATAAACCCTGCAATTATAAGTAGCATTCAAAACATGAACTCAATATTTTAGAAGACACAATTGTTTTGTAAATATCTCAAGTCGATACAAAATGGCGCTCACGGATGTACGTATCATATAATTGTATTATATACACACACTATTTATGGGCAACTCTTAAACAAAATGGATCCGTTGGGGCTCCATTAAGCACACACAGCAGCTTCGAAACATTTAATTATCCGGATTTTTGAAAAAGGACATCTTAAACTATTGCATTTATTGATATCGATCGACAGACAAAATAAAAATAAAATGAATTAACTTTACATTACACGCTCCAGTCCTTCTTCATGCGAATAGAAAAGTAGGACTGCTTTAGAAGTAAACCGCTTGATGTTAAACAGGCGTATGTGCAAAAAACGTAATTGTTGGGAAATTTAAAGAAAACCGTTCTCAGGACTGAGTGAGGTATATAAAAATAAAATTAAATAAAAATAATTAAATTAAAGTAAAAAAGTTCTCATGCACATAGTCACTGACTGTTCATCAGTAAAATTATAAGACTTTGGAGCAGGGGCGAATCCAGGGGGGGGGGCGATTGCCCCACAGAAGAGAAAACTTTCTTATTTTATATATAAATAAACCCATCCTAGAGTTTGGAGCTCTTAAAAGTAGCTCTAAGTAGCAGTATTACAACCCATCGCCCCCCCAGAAGTCTGTCCTGGCTCCGTCCCTGCTTTGGAGCTTACAGAGAATCAGCAGGAGAATAGTTAAAGCTGACCTGATCAGCCCTTCGTGATGAAGAGTTGTAAGCTAACAGCGTAAGTATACTTTGGAGACATTGCTACAAGAATAATAGTAATAATATGAACAAAGTACAAAATTGTGTAGTTTATTAGTAAATAATCGTGTGAAAATTAGTTACGCAAAGTGTCGAAAAACATCCTAACATTTCAGTAGTCTACCGAACTAAATGTTACCAACAAAATATTGACAATATTCATTAGAGAGCAAAAATACAAACGAATCTGACATAGGTATGTTCATCAGGCAACACAATAATATGGCATGTTCTCAATTATAAAACAGTCACAGCAACACCGTCAACAGGAGTCATTGTCTGCGGTGTTGCAGGTCGGACGGCTAACACTGAGAATGCTGCGATAATATTCATCAGGCATATATTCGAATCACTTTTCTAAGCCGTACATCTTCAGCTCCTATTGGATGAAGTTGGCCATTGAATGTACCACCTATTTCTCATCTTCGACTAGTCTATTATTATGTCGAAGCAGTGTTCGTAGTTTGAGGGAAATTTTATAGGTAAATTTAGCAAAAAGAGAATTTTTCGATAAAACGTGAAAAATCCAGGGAAATTCTCGTGCTGACAGATTGACAAATATAAATGCCTAAATTTTTCTTTGTCCTTCAGAAATAAAGCAAAACAGTAACAATACTTTATGTATGTTTCGTATGTGTTGTGTTTGTGGGTGTGTGTCTCTTCAAATATCAATTTGCACCAATTGGTGGCTGGGTGTTATTATCTGTATTTTGTTGTTTAAAAAAGTGAAGGAAAAAGTAAAAAATACAAGCAAAAAGCAAATGAATGAAACAAATGTGGGTTGGCACTACCTTTAATATAGTTAAATTATTCTTATCATCATATCTTCTGTCATAGGAATTGTACTCTCAACAAACCAGGGAAAATTTATTAAGAAAAGGGACAATTTTGTGTCGAACAAGGGACATTTTCTTAACATACGAAAATCTACAAACACTGTGTCGAAGTTCAGTACTAACTCCAGCTATGTTCGGAGGACACCAAAATAGACTGTACAGACATAGTTGCAAAGATAACTGATCCAGGTTACATGCCTCAAAATACGCAACGGAAATAGTGGCCTGTCTCTACTGCAAGAAGAGACATACAAATGCATTACATGTGTCACCAACATGGAGAGCTTGTCCTCCATATAATAAAAATCAGTAAGGGTTATAAAGATGTATACATATTTGATAGTTCTGGAAAGTCGTTCAAAAACTAATTTTGAGTACTTTGTAAAAAAAAAAGTTTTTAAGAAAAAATGTATTATTTTAATTTAATATTTTATATTCAAGTATCAGTATCATTATAATTTAATATTATGTATTCAAGTATTATCCAGATACAAAACAAGATTCAGAAATGCAACAGAACTGGAAGTAAGAGAACAAAAATATGGAAGATTACAGGAATTCAAATATCTAAGCACAATAATCAACGACAATAACGAAATAGAAGCAGAACTCAAGCAAGAATAACAACAGAAAACAAATGCTACTACTCATTGACAACCCTACTAAAGGCAAACTCTGTATCTGGAAATAATAAAATAAAAATATGAAAGACAGTTATTTAGATCAGTCATAATGTATGGATCAGAAAAAATGAAATGAAATTTTTGAGTTTTATGTCCCACGGTTATGCCGGCTAGGCTAAAGGAGACGGTGCTGATGAGAAATGAAATATTGGAATGAAGAAAGTAGGAGGAAACGGGAGAACCCCGAGGAAATCAACGCACGGGCACACGGTGTTTGTTCGCTACAAAGTTCACTTGGCGGGAGCAGGGTTTGAACCCGTGCACCAGAGACGAACGCTCTACCACTAAGCTCTACCGCGGCCCGCATATGGATCAGAAACATGGACACTAACCTGCATAGATAGAAGAACAGGCAAGAAGATAGGAAAGAAAGATATTAAGGAAGATATATGGGCTTGTATGCGACAATGGAATATGAAGGATAAGAACAAATGCAGAGTTAGAACTACTATATAATAATAGTGATATAGTAACGGAAATAAAGAGGGACACCTAGAATACAAGGAAGACCACAAAGGAGTGAAACAAATTCACAGAGGAACTCTGCTTGGAAGGAGAAGCATTGGGAGACAGAGACTTAAGAGACGTGACAAACATCTTGGCATTTGAAGGCGGCGCTCCAAGTTCCCTTTAAATGCTGCTAGCAAAATGAGAGGCCAGCGGTATTGCCACGTTTATTTTGTACACATCCACGTCTATCCTCTGCCACCTGATCGCGCTGTAGTTCGTCTGCTTAGCCATAGCCACACCCCTTAGCACTCGGCAACATCGCGCCAGAGCTTGCATTTTATTCGTTTAGCTGAAATGCCAAGATGTTTGTCACATGCTTTAGATAGTTGGACGATGTACTGAATGACCTAAAAAAAAAAATGGGAATAACGGCATGGAGAAGTAAAGCAAAGAATAGAGAAGAATGGAAATCTATCCTGAAAGAAGTCGAAGTCCTACAAGGACAATAGCACCAATGGATAAGGTAAGGTATTCAAGTATCATATGCAGATACTGGAATTAGGCAACAATGCCTATTGTATCGATAAATAAATAAAATATGAAAACATCAATAAGTTTAACGTTCCATAGTGTATTGTGTGCTAAATGAGATGGCTATGAATAAAAATAGAAAATGAACGATAATGGAAGAAATGATAGAACGAAGAAAGGTGGAAAGAACAATCTTAAAGGCTGGTTTGAGCTGGATTAGCTTCCTCCTGTCTACGCCACTGATCCTGTCTCATATAGCCTTCTGGTGCTGAAAAGAGACCGTTAAAGTCCAATCAATCAATCCAATTTACGAAAGAAGAGGATGGCTAGTAGTACGAAAAATTCAATGGAACACACGGAAACCTAAGACTATCAAGTGAAGAACAAAGTCTAATTAAAATGGAATTAAGAACCAATCAGAAAAATACAAACAAAAGAAATGGTATTAAAGAATTGAAGGTGCTAGACCACAGTGAGGAAATTGATTAGATGACCAGCCTAAGAGAGAGAGAGAGAGGAGAGAGAGGAGAGAGAGCAAAGCGGAAATGCAATATAGATCAAAGGGAAAAAAAGGAAAATAGAAAAAAAACAGTTGACCGTCGCGGACAGATGCAGACTCTTCAGAGGAAAAGAGATGAGAGAGAAAAAACCAGAAGAACGACGACAAATAAAAGAGCCGGAAGGAAAAGGTCCTGAGTTCAGAGGACGCTGCATTCCAACTACAATGGAATCGATTTTCAAACCCTTAGTACTACCCCTTATTCCTTCTGAAATGGTATATATATATGTGTATGTGTGTGTGTGTGTGTGTCGTGTGTGTGTGTGTGTGTCGTAGTGTGTGTAACCCAACCGATCCTTGACTCTTTCTGGTGGAGACGACGAAGAAGAAGTCGAAAGCCTGGATTAGATACTTTTCTGTGTGTCGTGCGCGAGGGTCTCAGGACGGAAGGCAAAATGGCGAAAGACGAGAGCTCTTATGCCGCAGCG